>NW_025763459.1:0-152852 GCF_003444635.1 Morchella importuna | reverse complement strand
TACCACTTCGCAAGTTCAACGAGGCAGAGGTTAACTATGAGATCTACGACAAGGAGATGCTCGCAATAGTTTCTGCCCTCTTGACTTGGAGACATTGGCTGGAAGGGACGGACATCCCTATCCAGATACATTCGGATCACCAAAACCTGCAGTACTTCACAACGACCAAGAAGTTGTCGAGAAGACAAGCCAGATGGGCCGAGAAGATAGCACCTTTTCGCTTCAAGATCCATTACCGACCAGGCGAAAAGAACGGCAAGCCAGATGCACTTACAAGGCGTCCGGAGTTCGCAATGGAAGGGGGAGTAATGCGTGAGCAGCCCGTAAAACAGCTACTCAGCGCAGAACAGTTTGTCAGAAAATCACGGACCAGCGTAGAAACTGGGTCCGAAGTGGTTGGCAACCCCGAAGAGGAATGGAATCAATTGGATCAGTGGTACGACATACCAAGCGTAGAGCTGCCTCAGCCACTACAGGGTTGGTATGAACAGGAAAGACGCTGGGTTCGGAGGACGGTTCCGGATGAACACCTCCCTGACTCAAACCTGGAGATCTTTGGACCACCGGAGGCTGCTATCGTAAAGTTAGAGCCTGCCGCTGAATGGAGTCCCGATTCAAATGACCCCACCCACGATGGTCGATGGGTAGTACCGGGCTACGCGGTCAAGCAGGTCATTGAGGAACATCATGATCGACCCGTAGCGGGGCATCTAGGAAGGGATAAAACCCTCGAGTTGATTGATAGGAACTACTGGTGGCCGGGAATGTCCACGGATGTAGCCAACTTCGTCAAGACTTGCGATGTATGCCAGAGAGCCAAGCAACGTCGGAGACACTTGTCACTCCCTCAACCCCTAGAGTTAGCCACCACACCTTGGACTGATATCTCGATGGATTTCGTAGTAGAAATGCCTAAGGAGAAATCAGGATTCCGCAACGTATTGGTAGTCGTGGACCGTTTTACGAAGATGGCTCACTTCATTCCAATGACGGGAATCAACGCGGAACAAACCGCCAACGCATTCGTCAAAGACATCTGGCGTTTCCACGGACTTCCTAGGAGCATCGTCTCAGACAGAGGAACGCAGTTCGTGTCAGCATTCTGGGCGGCAATTACGGACAGACTGGGGATTCGTAGAAGACTCTCCACCTCATTCCACCTGTAACGGAGCCATTTCAACTGTCTGGTGTATGAGTACACACAGGGCCCGGTTACATGCTGAGAGTTATTGTTAGAAGCCAGTTGCACAGTGACATGCAAGTACCGGCAGTGTGGTTAGCTACCAACTGTCAGAGTAACTACATTCTGAGCGCTAGGAAGAGGATCTACTCATGGGAGCAATGACTGACGAGTCTGTGCCTCGCCAATGATTAGAGGGCTAGCCAGAGTGAAGCTCTGAGTGCTCAGCGATCCTCCACATCCTCTGAGCATTGGAAGTCCGCCAGCAGTGGAAGAGACTATGCCTGGGAAGTCTACAATAAGCGGAAGCTCTACAGCAATGATTAAGCTTACACCTGAGTGGCAGCTCATTCATGCAGGCCCCTAGTTGTGTGGCAACAAAGGCTGCAGGTGTTACAAAGGCTTTGACTAAGGGTGGTTGCCTTCGGAATCGGAAGCACTCGCTGACGCTTAGAGAGAAGCGGGGTAGCGATGGTATTGCTTCCCTTCCACTAGGAGGCAGCACCGGAACTTAGTAAGGAAGTAGGAGCAGAGAATAGAATCCTTTGGAGTATAAGTACTCAGGATCATTCCCGCCCAACTGACCTGATCCTCATCTTCGAGTAGACGATTATCGGTAGCAGAGCCCTTAAAGATTATTGAGTTCTAGCGATAGTATCTTTGAATAAATCTGCACCTGATTTCTATCTTGCACGGCCGCATCTATTCTATTGGATTCTAGCGATACATAGATAGGCTGCCCCCGTTACAGATAATCTTTAGTGCTCAAATCACCTTCAGATTATTCTTTCCTCTCACAACATGTCCGCCCTCCCGGCTCCCCAAGCGCCTCTTCAGATTGAATGGCAACCGGCAGCTTTAGAATTCCAAGAGGGACAGACACAGTTGATCCACAAGCCCAGGACGGCGCTCCAGTCCTACATCCCCGGATGTGAGCCCACCTGGCAAGATACCGACGAAGTCACCCTACAGGACTTCTTTGCGCAATTGCAGCGCTACCTGAAGCACAGCCTGCAACAGGAAGTCATCAAGGCCGGCAATGCGCTAGCCTTGGTGCAAGAAAGACAAGAAGCTGAGGCAGTCCTGCTCCGGAATGCCTTCGGCTATATGCAAGAACAAGTCTCCTCAGTCCAGGCACAACTCCAGAGTTATGCTCAGAGAGATGACTTAGGAGCGGATGAGATGGAGGACATTGAATGGACAAACCCGGCGATGCCCCCTAACTTCCTAGAAGACATCCAGAGAGCCATTAATGAAGGAAGGCTCTCCATCGCCAGGATGCCTACACCAGCACCTGTCCCCAATCCCGCACCTCCGCAAAACTCCAGGGCCTCATCCAGAGCAGCCCTGAGAACCTTCCACCAAAGGGTGAACCCCTTTGCAGCGTTTCCAGTCAGGTCTATCAGGCAGAGGACACTTCCCCTGATGATGCCAGCGGCCATTGGAGGCTCACCTTTACCTCCTCAGAGAGCCCCATCAAGCCCGTTGGCAGGCGGCCTAGCAAGGCCCCCCCGACCACCTATAGGAGACGACGATTACTACTCCCAGACACCGGTCAGGAGTGGTCCCTCCGGGCTCCCTCCAGCCTGGGTTCGCCAGGGGTTATCCCCAGAATCCCACAGAGGCTCACCACCCCCGGAGTCACCTAGGAGGAACCTCCAGCCAGAAGGAAACCCTGGTGGAGAAAACCAGAACCCAGAACCAGCGGGTAATGGTGGAGGAGATGGAATTGTCCCCCCAGTTGGCGGCGCTCCCAACCCAGGAGGGGACTCAGACAGTTCGGACTCGGAGCCTGAGGATGGTGACAGGAGAGGATGGCGAAGGTACCTCAGGAAGAAGTTGGAGAGGCAACAGAAAGAACTCCTGGCCTCCATGGCACAGTTCATGAGACCTCCGGCCCCCTCACACCCCTCCGCTGCCTCTAGGGCCCGAGAACCCAAAGCACCCCCTCCGGCCAAGTTCAATGGCAAAGCAGACAACGTGGAGACCTTCATCCGGCAATGTGAGAACGTCTTCTCCATTGAGGGCCAGTCCTTTACCTCTGAAGAGGTCAGGATCCGATATGCTGGCAACCTGATGGAAGGAGATGCTCCGGTCAAGTGGTATGAAGCTTACCACAACTCTATCGACCAAGCTTCTGCCAACCGGGTAGCTGGGATGCCTGTGGTGTTGGATGAGAGATGGAAGCGCTGGGATTCCTTTTTGGATGCTCTCAGAGCAGCCTTTGGTGAAGCCATCTCTAGGGATGATGCGGTAGCCCAATGGAACACCCTTACCCACACAGCTAAGGGAGGAATAGACTCCTTCCTGAATAGCATTATTCAGCTGATGTGGAAGACTGGCTACGAGGGTCAGTTAGTGGATGATAAGATCCTTAGTTCCCTCCTTCCGGACCTAGGCATGAGTTGGGCTCTCTTTACCCCCAAGCCCAAGTCCTTGATGGAGCGGATAGCTGCTCTAAGAGAGCTAGGACACACCCATGAGAGGTACCAGACGGTAGCTGCTGAGAAAGCACCCGCCAGGACCAAGAGAGATCCCCCTGCTGAGAAGGAACGGCATCCCAAGAGGAAGAGAGAAGCTGCAAGCTCCTCCAAACCTCAGAAGGAAACCAGTTCCAAGGACAAAGCGGTGGAGCTGAAGGGTATCCCGGGGGATATCCTAGAAGAAAGAAGGAAAGCAGAAGTATGCTTGAAGGTATGACCTTCCGGTACTCCCTATTGGTAGAGTACATAGACTGACTTGTGCAATAGTGCGGCAAGTCCAGACACAAATGGACCGACTGTTGGTCCAGGGAACCTACTGTAGTCCGAGTGGCAGCAGTGAGGGTACAAAAGCGGAAACGAGGAAATGGCAAGACCAATCCTCAGAAGAAAGCTAAAGTGGCTGCGGTTGTAGCAGAGGAACCACTTGTTGTACTCCCAGAGGTGACAGAAGATTTCGTCTTTCAGCCTGAGCAAGACTCGGACAATGAAATCATCTGGTAGAAATGTCTGTTTAGAGTCTATGTTTACTAGTTTTCTTTTGGGTCTCGATTTCTTTGTTTCTCTTGAATAAATTTTTGTGTTTTTCGCCTATTTGATTGTTTCCAAGCACTCTGAGGATGGGTTTATGACCCGAAACAGCTGGTCTGTAAGTGCTCTGCCAAAGTTACATTTGCTACAAGACACTTCCAGCCCGCTACCAGACTTCCACACAATACACTTGCTATATTATTGCTTGGGAATAGAACCAAAGGTTCTTTTTGATCTTAGTAGTGCCCGCAGCTATTAGCAATGGAGAAAAGACAAAGAGAATCAAGCCCAGAACCCGCACAGAAGCGAAGAAGAATGGAACAGAAGCTTCCATCCTTACCAGTACATGGCAAGAGGCCAATACTGAAAGCAGAACTGTCATGGACGGTCAAGAACAAAGTTGAAGACGCCCAAGGGACATTCCTCTTTGACACCGGTTGTACAGGAGCAATCCTCAACCAGAGTTTTGTCAGGAAGCATGGAGTTCCCTTAGTGCGGCGAGATCAACCTCTGACAATGTATGATGCTCAAGGAGATGTCATGATGGGCGGAGGAGAGTATTACACTCACCCAGTCCACATGAACATGGGAGATCATAAGGAGACACTCCGATGGGAAGTGGCTACTTTGGAAGAAGGAATATCAGGTTACCTGCCAATTGCATGGGCAAGGACGCACAACCCGGATATCAATTGGGAACTCAATACCATAAGCTGGCGAAGTGACTACTGCAAGAAGAATTGTCTCCCAGCAGCAATCAAGTTTGAACTCATCTCTTCATACCAGATGATGGAAGAAGAAGATGTAGTATATCAACTGGCTGCTTCAGTATGGCATGATGAGGATGGAGGAGATGTCTCTGAAAGGATACCTCTCCGCTATAGGGAATGGGCCGACGTATTCAGTCAAGAGAAGATACAGGAGCTGCCTCCACACTCCCGAAATGATCTGAAGATCAACCTCTTGCCTGGTACCGCTCCCCCATTTGGCCCACTATACCCATGTTCCGCTCCAGAGCTGAAAGCCCTCCGAGAGTACCTGGACAAAGAGTTGTCTTTAGGAAAGATCTCTAGATCTAGCAGCCCAGCAGCGGCGCCCATATTGTTCATACCTAAGAAGGATGGGACATGGCGAATTTGTGTTGATTACAGAGGGTTGAACAAGGTCACTGTCAAGGACAAGTATCCGCTGCCTATCATGAGTGAGCTCAGGGATAGGTTGTTCAAAGCCAAGATCTTCACAAAGATAGACCTGAAGAATGGCTTCAACTTGATCAGGATAGCAGAGGGTCATGAGTGGAAAACCGCTTTCAGAACCCGCTATGGACTGTATCAGTACAATGTGATGCCATTCGGTCTATGCAACGCCCCTTCCGCCTTCCAGGCAATGATCAATGATGTGCTAAAGGAACTACTGGATGAAGGAGTGGTTGTCTATATCGACGACATCCTCATCTACTCAGAGACTGAGGAAGAGCATGAAAGGCTGGTTGAGAAGGTTCTACAGAAGCTCAGAGAAGCAAAACTGTGTGCCTCCATCAGCAAGACATCCTTCCATGTCCGAGAAGTAGAATATCTTGGCTACCACATCTCGGAAAGGGGAATATCTATGTCAGAGGATAAGGTAGAGGCGGTTCAGGAATGGCCAGTACCCCGAAATATTAAGGGAGTGCAAGGTTTCCTGGGATTTGCAAACTTCTATCGCCGCTTTATTGAAGGCTTCAGTAAAGTTTGCAAACCATTGACCGACCTCTTGCAAAATGACAAGAAATGGTATTGGACCGCAGCCTGTGAACAAGCATTTGAGGAACTCAAGAGGCTATTCACAAGCGCTCCAATCCTTCTCCATTTTGACCCTAGCAGAAGAACTGTGGTCGAAACTGATGCCAGTGACTTTGCCAAAGGAGCGGTGCTCTCTCAGTATGGGGAAGATGGGAAACTACACCCGGTAGCTTTCTATTCTAAGAAGTTCTCCCCGGCTGAGATCAACTATGACATTCATGATAAGGAAATGGGAGCTATTGTAGCATCTTTCCGGGAATGGGAGCATATGCTCAAGAGTTGCGAGCAGGAGATCACGGTTTTCACAGACCACAAGAATTTAGAGTACTTCAACTCTACCAAGGTTCTCACTAGGCGGCAAGCTAGATGGTCTGAGGACCTAGCAGGCTACAATTTCAAAGTTGTCTACAGACCGGGAGAAAGGAATGGCAAACCTGATGTGCTATCAAGGCGTTGGGATCACCGCCCTGAAGAGGGGAGTGAAACCTTGCGGCCGGAGCCACAGATGTTTTTTAGGCCAGGACAATTGGTTTTGGATCCTGTTAAGCTAGCGGCTGTCAGGGTGAATCAATTGCAGAACACATTCTTAGAGCGCCTATGTATGGCAGCTAAAGAGGATGGAATCTGGCAGGAACTGCACCGCTCCCTGGTTGAAAGGAAACCAAACTTGGACCAGAACTTGTCTGTCAAGGACGGCCTCATCTTCTACAAGAATCGATGGTATATTCCCAAAGACAAGAAGCTCCAGATGGATATCCTGACCGATACCCATGACTCTAAAGTGGCGGGCCATTTCGGTCAGCTCAAGACATTAGAGCGGGTAAAAAACAACTTCTTTTGGCCCAACATGGATAAAGATGTTGAGGAATATGTCCGGAGCTGTGACAGCTGCCAGAGGAATAAGACCTCAAGACATAAGAAGTTCGGTATGCTCCAACCACTGGAGATACCTTATCGGCCATGGACTTCCATCTCTATGGACTTTATTGTGGGATTGCCGGAATCCAATGGGTTTACAAAGATCTGGGTAATAGTGGACCGCTTCTCAAAGATGGCACATTACATCCCACTTCCTACACTCAACAAAACGGAAGATTTGGCTAAGTTGTTCTTGAGGGAAGTCTGGAGACTCCATGGGTTACCTGATGACATAGTTTCGGACAGAGATAGCAGGTTCATTTCTCATTTTTGGCAATCTCTCATGAGCCTCCTCAATGTGAAGCTGAAGATGTCCACTTCTTTCCATCCCCAAACGGACGGCCAAACAGAAAGAGTTAACCAGACCCTGGAGCATTACTTGCGGAGTTATTGTTCATATCAACAGGATGACTGGGCAGACCTCTTGCCTTTGGCAGAGTATGCATATAACTCGGCGGTTTCTGAGTCTACCAAAGTATCGGCTTTCTATGCCAACTATGGATATGAACCCAGAACCAACTGGCCGGCCCCAAAGGAAGGTGTTGAATGGAATAATCCAGCAAGCGAGGTCATGGTATCTCAATGGGAATCTATCTGGCAGGCTATGAACGCAAGCTTGGGAAAGGCTAGACTAAGGATGGCCCGGTGGTATGATGCACATGCCCTGGCACCCCCTGAAATCAAGCCCGGAGATGAAGTTATGTTAGACCGGCGCAATGTGCAAACAAAGCGGCCATTGGGAAAATTGGATCAGAAGAAGATGGGACCTTTCAAGGTCTTAGAAGCTATTGGTACCCGTGCCTACAAGCTCTCTCTTCCCCCGCAAATGGGAATCCACCCTGTCTTCCATGTCTCTCTCCTAGAACCCTATAGAGCACCAATAGATCCTGAGAGAAGAGTTCCCCCACCGGAACCTGAGGAGATTACAGGAGAACAAAACTGGATCGTCCGGGAAGTAGCTGATAGCCGAGTCAATAAGAAGAGGAGAAGGGTGGAATACCTGGTGCTGTGGGAAGGATATGAGAATGAGGACGCTACATGGGAACCCTGGGAACATCTCAGGAAGAGTGCTGAAGAAGCCCTCCGGGATTTCCATATGAGGTACCCTAAGAAGCCCAGGGATAAGAGGGCTCTAGCCAGTAGCATTTTCCTCTAACATTCCCGTCCCCTTCCACACCAAAGGAGTTTCCTTGTCATATAGTATTGCATAGATAAATAGATACAGATTATAGATCTCGGAGACCAAGATCCTGGAAGAGGGGAGTAGTGTAACGGAGCCATTTCAACTGTCTGGTGTATGAGTACACACAGGGCCCGGTTACATGCTGAGAGTTATTGTTAGAAGCCAGTTGCACAGTGACATGCAAGTACCGGCAGTGTGGTTAGCTACCAACTGTCAGAGTAACTACATTCTGAGCGCTAGGAAGAGGATCTACTCATGGGAGCAATGACTGACGAGTCTGTGCCTCGCCAATGATTAGAAGGCTAGCCAGAGTGAAGCTCTGAGTGCTCAGCGATCCTCCACATCCTCTGAGCATTGGAAGTCCGCCAGCAGTGGAAGAGACTATGCCTGGGAAGTCTACAATAAGCGGAAGCTCTACAGCAATGATTAAGCTTACACCTGAGTGGCAGCTCATTCATGCAGGCCCCTAGTTGTGTGGCAACAAAGGCTGCAGGTGTTACAAAGGCTTTGACTAAGGGTGGTTGCCTTCGGAATCGGAAGCACTCGCTGACGCTTAGAGAGAAGCGGGGTAGCGATGGTATTGCTTCCCTTCCACTAGGAGGCAGCACCGGAACTTAGTAAGGAAGTAGGAGCAGAGAATAGAATCCTTTGGAGTATAGGTACTCAGGATCATTCCCGCCCAACTGACCTGATCCTCATCTTCGAGTAGACGATTATCGGTAGCAGAGCCCTTAAAGATTATTGAGTTCTAGCGATAGTATCTTTGAATAAATCTGCACCTGATTTCTATCTTGCACGGCCGCATCTATTCTATTGGATTCTAGCGATACATAGATAGGCTGCCCCCGTTACACCACCCCCAAACCGACGGCCAAACAGAGCGGACCAACCAACACATGGAAGGTTATATTCGGGCATATACGGCAGGAACAGGCAAGAAATGGAAGGACCTGTTACCTATCTGTGAATACGCCTACAACAATGCGAAGCATACGTCGACGGGGCAATCGCCGTTCTACTGCAATTATGGCTTCCACCCTCGAACGGATTGGCCTACGGATGCAGAGATCGAACGATTAGACGCCAACGGGAACAACTACTTGGATGAGATCATCACGGCTCATGAGTTAGCGAGAGACACGCTACAGAAGACCTTCGACAGGATGGCGTCAAAGCCAGGACCGGCAGTACAGCGGTTCACTATCGGTCAGAAAGTCTTGCTGGACACTCGGAACCTAGGAGGATACTCCAAGTGGTCAGACAAGTTCACAGGGCCCTTTACAGTTTCAGCAGTGGTGGGCTATCGGGCTTACCGTCTCGAACTTCCGGTAGAATGGAAGGTTCACGACGTCTTTCACGAGATGCTGCTGCGACCCTATCGCGAGGACCCGGATCCCACCAGAAAACAAAATACACGAAAGCGACTGGCAACACCCGAGCCACAGGAGGCATTGGCAGACGAGAATTTCCAGCCAACCTCGAACACACGACCTCATACGCGAAGTCGAGGCCCAGCGATCGATAATGACCGGGCTCATAAGCGACAACGGAACAGGCGGGACTAAGCTCGATACCTTTCCCTACTCTATGACTTTTCCCACAGGGTTTTTATTATAGAAGGGTTTTAACGGTCGAGGGCGACGTCTAGGAAGGGGGAGTAGTGTTACAGGAACTACGGAACACTGTTCTAGAGGCTTAGGACAATGAGGGATACGAGTGACGGGCTGTGATGCGAGGACGGTCGGGTAACGAAAGGACAAGCATAGAAAGGTATCGGGTAGTGTGGGAGCACGCGATGTTACCACACTAGTGTTATACTATTATGACGGCACGTTTACTATTGGGTGTCTCACCCGGAATAGAATAGGAAGCGGGGCTTACGGCTGTAGGCTGTTCTACTTAGGGAAGTAGGTCTAGGATAATAGTATGGTACAACCCGATGACTGGCAATTGCAAGGTTCATGGTTACGTGTCGGAATTAGAATGGAGGACGGGACTATGCGGGGGCGTTTTTCTATCTGGGTTATCTTCGGGAGCGTTATCTTATTCTATTATCGTTGTATCAGTTAGTATTAGAAAGCGGGCCTTGGCATAGGTTCCAACATGTATAAATAGGGCTTGATTCTGCGAAGACTTGAGGGTATCATCAACCATCAAAGTCAAGGGAATCCGGTTTACAATATCATCAGTTTAAACGCTACAGAATTATCGCTTAGCACTGGCCATTTCCCCAAACAGTTTGAGCTCAGTCGATCGATCTATTTATTGAGTACATATATACGGTTATATGGATTTCGATTCTAAGGATTGTACTGCAGCTCGACTATATGGTGACAGGCTGCGGGCTCCAGGGTTTAGGCTCACCTTCTAATTAGACGTTCAATCACCCTCTATCACTCGTTCCGGATCTAGTCGGCCCAACTGCAAGCCTTTTTTTTTTTTTTTTGTTTAATTCATTAATTCCCAACTGCAAGCCATAGCATATGTTTTTGTTTATTTAATTCGTTAATTGCAGCCGTAGCATATATATGGAATCATCAAGTAATTCCCGTTTATTCATCTCAGTGCATCACAACCAGGCCATAATACCAGGTATAGACACACTTTGATTGTTTTGACAAAAGAGTAATAAAAACTCAATCGGCCAGTAATTATATCACTTCGTGTGTTTTCACGACCGGGAATTAGTAAGAAACTTTTACCCAGGAGTACACCTAACCCTCACTCCGGTCTGTAAACCTCTTCTACTGTGAAGTCACCTTTGTGTCCTCTCCTATATACCTTTTCTGGTGTCTCTGCCAGTGCAGCCTGTAGGTAGCTAGATTTTTGAATATCACCACGCCGTCGTGGGCCTGTTTTTGCTCTGACTAACGAAGGGATCATAGTTTTAGCGGAAGTCTCTTAATATAAGACCTTCCTTAAGTTGATATTTGACGCCAAATATATATAAAGCAATCTTCAAGTTGCCACTGTCTTTTTTCTCTTTTTTTTGTTTAATTCATTAATTACATGCAACCCTACGGTTATGGCAAAATTGCCACTGTCCATTCGCACTATGATACGCATCCAATTCTTCTATAAAGATCAATATGGCCAAATAAGTACCTAGAAAATCACCCGGCAGCGCACCAACCCTCTAGTAGGAGTGGAAATGCATCAATTTTGACGTTTCCCATACACAAAGTTGCGAGATACACATTATTTGATGCAATAACCGCATTACTTTGTGTTAAAGACATTCCTGTCCCATTACCGACACTTTACCGACACCTTTACTGATGCATTTACCTGTTAAAGGCAATAAGATACGACTTTACTGACGACATTCCCCGTTAAAGGCATGTTAATACGACTTTACTGACTGTTTCCGGGGTTTCCTGTTTTCCGCCGGAAAATCAATGTTTTCCAATGAAGCCTCTCCTCTAGATCTCGAGGTAGTTGAGTCCCCAAATAGAATATTTCGATGGGGTCATCAAATGGTATTTGGCATCAATGGGCTTGTAACAGTTGGGGAATACAATTTCATTTTGGTGGATCTATTGTTTGGCATATACTTGCAGGCAATTCTATCTTAATGCTCCTGGTATAAGAGTAGAATGCTCTGTAATAATTCGTTTCATTGGCCTTGGTCAATCATGTGAAGCATCACCGGTGGCCGAAATGTATCCTCCCCATGTGTATACGCGCAATATGGGTGACAGAAGCGTGATAGGGAAAGGCGTCGGTAAAGTCGTCGGTAAAGCCATTAAATATCGTGTGTAATGTCGTCCGATTTCCCTTAAAACGACTTTCCCTCTGCCAAAATATTGACATTTCCCAGCGAAAATTGGGACCCCAGAAACGACTTTCCCGACTTTACTTAATATTCGAGGTACACATTTCCACTCCCCCTAGAGACCGTGAGAGCCTAATTATTCAGACATACCTCTATTTCTGCATACACATATTACAAAGACCATTTAGTTCAACACACACACACCAGCGGGGCGCTTGGACAGGGTCTACAGCTCAGCCCAGTGGCAAATATAGTTTCGTCTAGTGGGATTTTTAAGCCGTTCTATATGACCATAACTAGTCATGTCCGGATCCTGATTATATTTATACACCAGACAGGTCTTAGTATTTCTGTAGCTAATCAAGTCATCCCTGTTTCTCTCATGTATAGCTCAGATCATATCCACTCTTATGTTTAATGGCGACTGATTCTTTCCAGCCTCTTTCCCTATTATTCTGTTATCATCGCTTATGTGGTGTCTCAAGACATATGTAGTAGCTAGGCTTAGGCGTTAGTAGGATTCAGGTATTACGTGAGAAGGAGAGTGTTGCCCATGTCATATCTAGTGCCTGAAGGGATAACCTTTATCAGTTTCTTGTTCTCGGGAATATAAGACTCCTGCAATTGTAGAAAAACCTTATCTATTTACCAGGGACACACCCGGTCGGATGATCATGAATGAATGAATCGGTGATCAATACCAACAGCGCGCCGTTGACGCCTATGTACCGCTGGGATCGATCTGAGCGAGACTTCTGAACCCTCCTTAAACACTTGTATACTGGCGTACTGACAGATAATCTGTGGAGCCCCTAACTCTGAGAGTTCCTAAAAGAGGTCAGGAATCGTCACTTTGGCCTATCGGAGTGTATATGTTATGACTTAATTTGCCCCAATCTAGGGTTCCGGCCGGAGCAGATTCTTTGCTGAATCGTACTCTGAGGCCGTTAGAAATTTCCAGCAAAAATGTCTGGTTATATGGTAAATAGAGATTCTGTATTTAAATATTCGCGACCCAAGACCAAGGGTTTTAGGTATTAGAGGAATTTCCGCAAGTGATGAAGCGTCTTCTATTGTAATAAACCATATGATCTATCGAGTCCCCAAGATTGGATATTGCAGGTCAACCAGTTTGGTGCTAGCATTCGCTCCAAATCTTATCTCTATTGCAACAGTTGCGGGAAGGGGTCTGGTCTCGTACCCATCCCTTACGGACAGCAAGCTGCGGTAAGGGGCGAAAAACAGGTAAGCAAAACCAAATCCTGAAGTATGGGTAGGTGCGTGGCACAGTACGATCCCCTTATAAGGGTTCAGGGTTATATGGGTTCGTGGTTATAAGAGTATTCACCTTATAAAGGTAGGTGTTGAGGGCCCTCATTGGGGCTCATAGGTACAAGTCTGCTCCTCCTATAAGGGTAACCACTCTTTTAAGAGCCGTACCAAATTTTGGTCCCGACGTACTCCTATATTAATATAAGGAGATTGTACTGTATTAGAGTACCAATCTCAATTGACATTCCAAACTACATGTGCGCATGCACACTCATACCGTATATATCTTTGATGACTTTATCAGTTATGGACATATGAAGACTTTCTGCCCATGGGGTTGTTCTAGCTAGAAAAATTAGTGTCAATGAATGGGGAGATTGATGTTAGATCACCAGCCCCAATCCTTATAGACCTAGAGTAGGTATGGAAATGGCGTTATATTTTTTTGTCATCGCAAAATGCCTAAAATCTGACCGTCCATGTTACTCTATGTAGTTACGACGTGATATCATGAGGATGAGTTATCATAGCCACCTCGTTCGTACCCGTGTTCCCCTTGAAAATGACATTTTCTGTCGAATTTCCAGATATTAGAGTCTTTACACAAAAGACCCAGTTCTAAACTCGGATTATAAGATTGGCGAATGGGAGGTATATAGTTAGAGGCCTGAAAGTGGGTTCACGATCCAACTCCACACGTGATCTGGGGTCCCCCCGTCTGGTGGGTGATTTTTCAGGCCCTACCGGACTGTTTGCTAAAGGGTGATCAAGGGCGCCCTAGCTTTCGTAGGCTTAAGGTTGGTCCTAAATGGATAGCGGACATACGATAAATAAATGTATTCAGTGTGTTAACTGCGCATGGCAAAGCCCAATATTGAACCCTCCTCAAGGAAGACGAAGAGGTATCTCTTTTATGTGTGGATACATGGGTACAGCTATCGGTAGAATTATTGCGTTGGAAAATCGCCCTGCTCTCGGCGTGATCGTCGGTCCCTGTTTCCGTACCGATAGCTGTAGATTGCATGTTACAGGGATTATCAGATCGAGATTTACCCCAGGTTACGGGTCTTCGCTTCAGGCAGGCATGGTGTTTAGTGAAATTACGTCATAACGTCGTCGGTCTCCCAACGTCACCAACCCTTCCCAGCAATTGTTCAAGCTTATCCTGGAATTTGAGATCACGTCACCCTTTTAATAGTAAGTAGATTTAAAGGTAGTATAAAGGTTGGACACCCTGAATTACCAAATTACATTTGCCCTGCACTTTGTTCTTAATTTTACTACTTTCACAATGAGCAAACTCTGGGGCCCAAGAAAGCCTGACGATACTGAAAGCCTGGAATCTTCTCATATGTCACATAGCCGGGACCCTGATGAAAGAACTAGTCTTCTACGCCCCGAAAATGGACATCACCCACTCAGTCCAGATGATCCGGCAGTATCGCCGTACAATCTTCTTTCTGTGCGATCACTGAGATGGGCATCGATTCTTCTGTTGACGATTTCTTTACTTTGGTGGATTGTACTTTTGATTTCAATGTTTGTCAGCCCTCCGGGAATCTATTCTAGAGGAAGCGGGTTTTCCGATTTTGCGTAAGTCCCTAGTCTATCTTAGCTTCCCTCGCCTTTTCCTTATCCCTAGCTAGCGAGAACGAAAGTAAAATCTAATAATAAATAAATTTACCCATGGTTAGCTTCTCTACGCTTGCTACTGGCAGCTTGGTATTATTACTTCTATTCTTCGCTACTCCCGCGAAATCTGAGCAATATTCATGGATTATTCTTTCCGTTTTATTATTTATCGACATAATCATCATTTTGGCCGTTGGGCGTATTCGTGGTGAAGAAGGTTGGGTTGGAATCGTGTCTGTAATTTGGGCTACTGTGATTAGTACCTGGGGTGTTGGTCTCTCCTTTCACTCTGAGTTTATCTTACGCTGACTCAACCAATTTAGATCCTCTGTGACCGTGTAGTCGCCTACGGTAAGAGAGAGGAGGAAGAGCGTCTGACTGGCCGTCGTGAAACTAGACGTTCTTTGGCTGAATGGTTATCGGTTTTTTCTGCCACTATCGTTCTTATCGTCTTTATTGCAATCGCCTGCCTCCTTACCGCAACACTCATCCTCCGTTCTAGGGACGCATCCCTCGCACCACCAGGAACTCGATATTGGGTGGACGGCCATGGATATGAGATACATCTGTTTTGTACGGGGAATGCTACAACGGCGGACGGAAAGAGAGTAACAACTGTACTTGTGGAAGGAGGTGAAGATCCTGTAAAACACGGTTTGGAAGGATGGATTTTGGGTACATACCAGGATAAGCAAATCGAAAGATATTGTTACTGGGATAGACCCGGTATTGCTTTCAGCGATAATGCACCAAGCCCATTGTCAGCAGGTATGGCAATTGACGTTTTGTCAGAGGCGCTTATGAAAGCAGACGAAAAAGGACCATGGGTGCTTGTTTCCCATGGTGTAGGGGGGTAATGATTACTTCTAATAATTTCAATTGATTGCACTTTCAAAATGGCTGACTTTTCACAGAATATACTCTCGCATCTTTGCCTCCCGTCATACTACTGAGGTCAAAGGATTACTTCTGATAGATGCTCTCCCCGAATCCCAGCTCCATCGAATTGGCTCTGCTGGTAGAGGATTTTTGCTTTGGCTCAGGGGGATCATCAGTCCAATTGGGATTGATCGTTTGACGGGAGCCATTTTCATGGGTCGAGACCGTGCAGATCGCATATATGGGCGTTCTGCATATCAAAGTGGAAAGCAAATCAAGGCAAAGCTTCAAGAGAACTTGGTAGCAACAACATTCACGAAGAACGAGATCGCAGCTGCTAAAGCAATCTTACCAAAGAGCGTACCTGTTGCTGTTATAAGCTCGGGCAAGTCGGTTAAGCACGACCAACAATGGAACGACGGTCAAAGAGAGTTGACTGAAATTACGGATAACCTTGTGGCTTGGGATGTGGTCAACCATGCTCCGCACGATGTTTGGAACAGCATAGATGGAGCAAATATCTTACAAAAAAGGTTAAAAGAACTATTGCGCGGGTAAAACCTTGAGACTTGCATAATTTATGACCATTCCCTTACCGTTTCGCTTTTTCCACTCGTTTTCGTCCTGTATCTCATCTTTATATCATCTTTGTTTCTTTGTTTTCTTCAAGGATTATATCAACATTGGGAACTTCAACATCATTTAGGGTCCAGTAGGGATATGACTAAATGTATTGGCCGCCTCGTTAGTCAAGAATGTAACAACGACCAATACCACCCCCAAAACTTCGCGTGAGATATTAACTCGATTATAACTTGTGAAGCTTCACCTATATGATCCAAAGTCTAGACCATTGAAAATCGCGCACTGCTTAGATTTCTAGGTATATGTGCATGATACATAAATATCATGTACATCTAAGTACATGTATATATGTATGTAAGTTTTTCAGGTTATGAATGTAGTGGGTACCATAATTGGATTGGATTCTGTATTAAAAGATTTATAATATACGTAGTATCATCGCTATATACACATACTTTAGGCCCAGTTCGCCGCACTTACAGAGTCGATAAAGCAAGTCAAGGTCAAGTTGAACCATGATATAATTGCTGTAATTAACTGTAAGGTTGCATGAAATTAATGAATTAAAAAAAAAAAAGAAAAAAAGAACTATGATACAAAACCCTAACCCTATGCCTTGTCCCGAGTGAGATCCCATGAGTACATATATTTTTGTTTTTTTGTTTTTTTGTTTAATTCATTAATTATATGCCGTAAGCTATGAGAATATCTGGCGTACCAAAATAGCACGACAAGTACATGAAAATGAAGTGAAACTAAAAATAAAATGAGAATAAAACAGAAATAAAATGCGTAGCAATAAATAAAATGAAATCCTTCTAGGTTGCATGCAATCAATGAATTAAACAAAAAAAAAATGAAATCCTTCTGTACTAACACTCTAGATCTTTACCCCGGCCTTGCTCAACAAATTTATCTCCTCTACATGTAGTTACAAGTTACAGCTGGTTCCATGTCATTTCAGAATATAACATATTATTTCCTAATACCCGCTTCCGAGTCGAGCGACTAGATTTATACTTCATCGGTTAGCTAGATCGATTTCGTGTGGTTAAGCCTTATCTCTACATTATCTACATGTATACAAGCCGGTTCCGGCCTTTGGCCGGTGAGGATAATGAAACAAAGAATAATCCAGATCGAGCGTCACTAGATAGCTGTACTATAATCATAGGAGTGTATCGCCACTAGAGAAGTGTACTGCCGCTGCGCTGCCCTGCTAAAGAGCTGTATGTTTAAAAAGGATATGATAATCACCGAACAACAGAGTAACAACAAAAAAGAAACGGTAATCTCCAACATGTACATAACCTCTAACCTAATCTTTCTTTTTAGTTAATTTACCCTAATTAATAGCTCGAGAAAAAAAAAAAGGTCTAAAACGCAGCTAATCAAAACCTTTTAAATCCTCATTGCGCATCCGTACTCGGTATGTCTATATATATACTTATTAGATGTATGCATCTATATTACTATAATTCGGCAGCTTAATACTGCAGCTGGATGAAAGGTTTCTCTATATGTGATCTATAGATCATATAGAGTAAATATAACTGCCTAAAGTTAGTACGGCCCCGGCCAGTAGGCAAATCCTTTTCTCAAGTTATTGATGGA
The DNA here is from genome assembly GCF_003444635.1 of Morchella importuna. Taxonomy (NCBI): domain Eukaryota; kingdom Fungi; phylum Ascomycota; class Pezizomycetes; order Pezizales; family Morchellaceae; genus Morchella; species Morchella importuna. Next base: position 135,022 of record NW_025763459.1, on the reverse strand, counting down.
TCCACATATATATATATATAATATTGTTACCAGTAACCTATTTAACCCACGACTGCAGTGCTGTCAGACCTAGGCCTAATAGGCAATTAATGAATTAAACAAAACAAAAAAACAAAAAAACCTATATAGGCCTAATAATAACTATTAGAAACTTACTTGCAAGAAAACTTGTATGCCAATGACCCATTTCCCAGTTTAGATCTAGTACGGCACCAGGTTAAAAAACGTACTACATGTAGTTACATATATCAGCTGTAAGCTAGGTAGTCAATCACTCTAGCTTCGCGGTGGCCGCAACACCCGGCCAAATAGCCAACCCCTAGTATAATATTTATATATTTTATCATACTCGCGCGCTCCGCATGGAATTCGCCAGTATGAAACACTTGAGGACCTGACTGGCTGCCTTCTAGCCTATTAAACTAGCCAGGATATATCCACCTGATCTGTAGGTACAGCCACTCTGCAAAAGTGTTCGTGATTCCGATTTCGGAGTGAGATATTTCTCCATATGTAACCGTGGCGGACCATCAAGAACCCCCAAGAGAAGACTCCCAGTGACCAATGGTGCCCAAATTAATGAAGAATAAGATCAATGACCTATCTTCTTTTATATAGTCACGAACTATATTATATATTTTTCGTTGTTTTGAATCTCAACTTTAATAACATCAGTATTACGGGTGCGCCACACTGCGCACTGACATTAAAACTATATCACGAACACTTTTGCTGAGTGGCTGTAAGTAGTAGTAAGTTTTTTTTACACAACCCTAACCTTGTGCCAAGCCTCACAAAATCTTGTCTAACTCGAGATTAGGGTTAGGTGTGACTGATAAGCACCACAATATGGATTTTTAGACAGCTCCTCAGGTGAGCTACTCTGTCTCCAACATTTGGGACATTGATTAATTATGGCACACCGTCGGTATTGTATTTATATATAAGCAGATGTAATTCCTTAATTCAAGTAGTGTTTCCCCACTAGTACCTCCGCGAGTCCGATTAGGATCCGAGCCTAAGCGGTAATCACCGGTGTCTACATGTAGTTATTCCTAACCCTGAGGTCCGAATGACCAACTGACCTCGCAGCCGGCTGCTTGCAGAACTACTGCTGCGTGTTATGAAGCTTGTGCGTTTTAACACCTTGTAAACTCCACATTATACCTAGTGACCTTTCCCCGCACTCCGAATCCGAATCCCGCGTTTATAAGCTCACGTACGTTCATAAGCTCTTATTTCTACTTCTGTTCTCACCAAATTCTCAATTGACACGTTTCTTTGTGTGTTTTATAGCTATGTCTGCTCATAGACTGCTCGCACGTTCTGTTTTTACGGCAATGTCAAAACCACGTTCTCCAACCTTTCATCTCGCTGCCGGGGCCTCCGGGGACTTAACCGCAACTCGAAGGCTTCATGCTACCGCGAATCACCTCAACCCAGCCGCTGCTGCTCGTTCAATAAACTATCCCATGTCACATGAAAAGATTGCATCGCCAGAGAATACGAAGCATTTTATCGACAACAAATTCACCGAGTCTCAAGCTAAAGTCTGGATCGATTTACATGATCCTGCTACGAACAACCTTGTTACTCGGGTTCCGCAATCGACAGATGCCGAATTGAAAGCAGCTGTTGACTCCGCCGAAAAAGCATTTCCAAAATGGAAGGCTACAAGTTTGTTAACAAGGCAACAGATCATGTTCAAGCTTGTTTCTTTGATTCGGCGAGACTGGGATAGGTTAGCAGCAAGCATCACCTTAGAACAAGGTAAAACTATGGTTGATGCAAGGGGAGATGTCTTGAGAGGTCTACAGGTTGCTGAAGTAAGTTCTTTGACTAAAAAATGAAACCTTGGCATATCATTCTGACAAGAACGCCATGTATATAGACTGCATGCGGTATCACTACCCAATTGACCGGTGAGGTTTTAGAAGTCAGCAAAGACATGGAAACCAGGAGCTATCGTGAGCCTCTGGGCATTGTCGCTGCTATTTGTCCTTTCAGTATGTTTTAAATGCCTTTTGCTGTTTTATTACACCTTCGTGGGGTTGACTAATGTGTTGGTTTGTAGATTTCCCTGCTATGTTTGTTACCTGTAGTTCTGTTCGATACTATGGTAGCTAATTTTTTATTAGGATCCCATTATGGTGTTTACCTCTGGCTGTTATAACTGGTAACTGCATGATCATGAAACCTTCGGAGAGAGAGTAAGTTCGGGTCCCAAGGCCAGCTTTCCGTAAAAGTAGCTAAATTTTCAAGTCCTGGTGCGGCAATGATAATTGCAGAGCTCGCTAGGGAAGCCGGACTTCCTGACGGTGTGCTGAACATTGTCCATGGTTCAGCAAAGACTGTTGACTTTATCATTGACGAACCTAGAATAAAGGCTATTAGCTTTGTTGGAAGTGACAAAGCCGGTCAATATATCTACTCTCGAGGCTCAGAGAAAGGTAAACGTGTGCAGGCCAATCTTGGAGCTAAAAACCACGCTGCGTAATACCCCTGGAAATCGCGTCTTATCAGCAAGTTTCTAATACGTTTTACAGAGTTATGCCCGATGCAAATAAGAATGCTACTATTAATGCAATTGTCGGTGCTGCTTTTGGTGCTGCAGGTCAACGTTGTATGGCCCTCTCAACCTTGGTCCTTGTCGGCGAAGCGCAGAGTTGGCTACCAGAAATAGTGGAGCAGGCGAAGAAGCTTAAAGTTGATGGCGGTTTTGAAGACGGTGCCGATTTAGGTCCCGTCATTTCTCCACATTCAAAACAGAGGATAGAGGGTTTGATCCAGAGCGCTGTTGACGAAGGTGCAACACTTTTGCTCGATGGAAGGGGGTATAAACCACCAAAATACCCCAACGGAAATTTTGTAGGTGATCATATTCTTTGGTTATTCCAAAAAAAGAAAGAAGAAAAAAACTCTTGGTTTTCTTTACTTGCTTTTTTGACTAACATGTGATTATCCAGATCGCCCCCACGATAATTTCAAATGTGAAGACCAATATGAAATGCTATCAAGAGGAAATATTCGGACCAGTGCTTGTCTGTTTAAATGTTGACACATTAGAAGATTCTATTGACCTGATCAACTCCAATAAATACGGAAATGGGGTAGCAATCTTCACCAATAGTGGAGCAACAGCAGCACGGTTTCAAAGAGACATAGAAGCTGGGCAAGTTGGAATAAATGTCCCAATCCCAGTCCCTCTTCCAATGTTCTCATTCACTGGAAACAAGGGTTCCATTGCGGGACAAGGGGGGAATTACTTCTATGGCAAAGCTGGACTCAACTTTTACACCCAGCTGAAGACTGTTACATCGTGAGAATACCTTGTTTAAGCTCTCTATACAGAACTAATATTTTTTCTTTCTTACAGATTGTGGAGAAGCGAGGATGCTATTGCGACCAAGGCCTCGACTGCCATGCCCACTCACTCCTAGAGGATTTTCTTTTGTCGGGGGGGGGAAACGGTGACCATCAGGAAAATACACATGTAACTAGTAATTTAAAGCTTTCATCTTAACTAGGTTTGATATATTAGCCGTCACTTGCCCTTGGTAAATGCTATCATAGACAGTTGGATGTTGAGGAGGACCTCAGCTAAACTGTAGCGGCCTTCTGAGGAATATGACATCTAGCCTTGTGATATATACAGTATATTATGTATCATACCCTCAACTTATTCAACAAATGTATGTACATACATGTACATGTAAGTTAGTACATATATCTATACTTATGATCTATAATTGGCATTACATCATCCAGACACAATGTTGTGCTGCACTTCGCTGTGATTTATCCCCTGCTGATGTTGAAACAATATGCAAGATTCTCTGTAGTGATCTTGGGTCCGCAATCTCAGCCCGCATAGATCGCATACAACCTTAAATAATGCCTTTGCTTGAACTTGCTATCTAAACACCACCGTTAAAACTTCTGATTGTTACGCCCTATTCTTACGGCACATGTACAGTAGATACTCTACTCTACCTACATGAGGTTTCCTTAGGTTGGGTATTTTAAATTAAAACCAAGAACACTAGAGTAACAAGAGCGACGTCGCTTAAGGGTGCATACTGCAAGTGACGATGGACTCAATCTTTCCAGTTCGTCGGGATTGCATCTTTGACAGTGATTGATAAGGCCTGTAACATAAAAACGGGATTTCTCGGGTTCTTTCGTTAAACAATATATGAAGTACATGTAGCTACTCTACATGTCACACGCATTTTCTTGGTCGAATGCTTCTCGCGAGATTCATATCATATTAGACCCTTAAACATGTCGATTTTCATCCATTTACGGAACACCCATGTGGTACAATGACAAGATGACATCTCGAAATCTGTCATCTCGGTGCCCGAGTACAGAGAGGTTCGGGGGCGGTGGGTTGGCGACGTACCTTATCAACCCTTGGCTCAAGATAAGGCGGCTCCGATCAAAACCCGAAGCTCCCATCTCATTATGTCTGCGATTCCAAGCTTGCTATTACCTGGTTTGCCCGAGAAAAAACATCGGTATCTATGCTCATTTTGCTTTATCGCATGTACAGACCGGGCATGTACGTACACTCAGCAGTAGCTATTATCTATTGATAAAATACCTTGCATCAGCCAAGCCGAGAACTTGATTATCCCCCTCTCCAAGTAATAGGATCTGATGAGATCTCACATGGTTCTTCGTCTGATTGTGCCATTTTAGGCCCCTAGAATTATGTTTGTTTATTTACCCCCTCGCCTTTATAGACTCTTTGTAATTGCTTTCTCTACATACTTAGTAGCGCTATCCGCCTCTTTTTTGTGGCCTGTTGTTCTGGTTTCCGCGTCTAATACTCTCTAACCCTTCCAATATCTCGCCCACCTCCTTGTTGACTCTGCGCACCCATCAAACAAACCTACCGCTAGTTTACCTCTTGATAACAAATAAAAGAAGAGAGTTATACAGATACGATACGATGACAGAAACCGTTTCTCATGGCCGTGGAGGTATACAAGTCTCGCTTCCAACCGCTGGCTTTTGCGCGACGTCATAGTTTGGACCTCAAGTAGAAGGACCGATGCTGACACAGAGGTCCATGGAATCTAGGACAAGGGAATATTGGCCCCGATCAAACAGAATATACTGACGGGGCTATCCGCCGCGCTGGAGACCCGGCTGCTTCTGGCGCTGCGTATTCTGGGGGAGTAAGTCTGTCCGATACCGCCCTGCGAGATACTAGAGCTGATACCTTGATAGAGAGGTGGAGCTGGAAATATAGGATCCCCCCGCCAGGAAGCTGTGGCTACTGGTCGTGACGACGATATTATTCCTGATGCGGCAAGATTAAGTGTTAATCCCGAAGAAGCGCATCACACTGGGGTGTGTCCCTTTTTGTTTTTGTCCTAGATATCTACCTGTGAAATTTGTGAAACTAATTCTTGCCATAGAGGGGTGGCGAGGGGAATGTTATAACGCCTAAGACTAAGGCAAATCCCCACGAAGGTCTTGCGGAGAAGCTTAAGAGGATGCTCTTAAGCTTCGGAAGGAAGCGATCGACTTAGCTAGTGCTCATGAGATATGAGTACGTAATAAGCGAGGTAGGGATACAGGCTCAAATGTTTTTTTGGTGGTCGCTTGTTTGTGTTCGTCTTTGATGCGTAATGGTCTAATAGGTATCTGTTTGTCATGTTTGTTGCGTCTGTCGCTGTAGCTGTAATTCTTTATTGGAGGGCATAAGTATCTCCCTGTTTTATAATAAGCATATGTTTGTATCGCCTGTATGTAATTAAATGACCCTATGTTTATTTTTTTTAAAAAAAAAAAAATCTCCAGGAGCAATCTGACCGCCGGCTACACACACTGTCATTTCCATTGAGGTTGGGATAGACCCTACTCATGTTGACAATCGGAAAAACATGGTACACTTCACTTGCGGGCTGAAACACGGTGAACTTATAGTACAAAGAACGGCCGTGAGAAAAAGAAAGTAGTTTCGCATTTTTAACCTCTTATTTTGCGCCAACTGACAAAAGTATTATGGAACAAGACCTGACGATTCCCCTTAATTAATTATAGTACAAATCGAACCTTACTGACAACTAACGTCAACCCAACCCCAACGGAAACGGCAGTACTACATACATGTAATGGACCATAACGACTTCTAGGCGGTTATTTTTAACAGTGCTCTATTTACTATATTTGTTGTCAGACCCTTTTTTCACAGCTACATGCACGCATGTAGTCTTGTGTATAGAGTATTTTGATACATACTCTACATAATCTTGTATGCGGGAACGATACCAAACCAAATACCTATATACATTGTATCTACATGTAGCTCTACGTATCTATTGGGGACAGAACCGAAGGATGGATATATGTACCGGGCCATTTACAGTTTCCTCAGACCTAGGTAAAACTTTTCAGACCGATCATACATACTCTACACTTGCTATAAATATATAGTACATTTCTAGATAGTCTCGTGCCCAACCTGTGTCTCTAGATTCTAATTCTCGACCTTGATTGTACAGTCGCGTGCATCAAGTTCTCGCCGTTTGGGCAATGATCTTTCAACGCCGAGTGATAGCAACCATCAATGCCCACGCGCAACCCCCATCCGCCACGATCCCATAATGATTTCTGCAAAACCTTCGAGATATGACAAGAGGCAAGCTGTTATTGCGCTCCACAATACAGGCCGAACTGCTGCCCAAATCCATAGAGATACTGGCTATCCAGTGAGAACTGTTCTTGATACCATCGTCAATCAAGCCAAGCGAGGTCACACCCATGAACTACCCCGCACTGGGCGACCACCTACCCTCAGCACATGGGAGAAAAAGAGAATAGTAAAGGTTGTAGAGAATGAGCTGAGCTCTTCTCTAGTTAAAATAAAAGAGTTAGCGGGACTCAATTGCTGTTGTAACACGATCAGGAGGTTCCTAAAAACGGAAAAGTTCAAGTTAATACTCCACGTCAAACGGCCCAAGCCATGGATGAGACCAGGTCACCCTATGCAGAGAATGCAGTGGTGTAGTAGGAGGCAGCATTGGCTTGTGGGCGAATGGAGAAAAAGGGTGTGGACAGATGAGTGTAAGATTGGGTACGATCCTAACCCAGCTGGTCAAAAGGTTCGATATCATCCTGGGGAGCAGCTCAACGAAAAACACCTAAACCAACGTTTAAGAGCGGTCGCACTACGATTCAAGTCTGGGGTGCATTCCAGTACGGCTCTAGGTGCAATCTAGTACTAGTGCGAAAACGCAATGCCTCAGAACGAACTACGCCTAAAAACAAATTGGGCATGAATACGAAACAGTTCTGTGAGGAAATTATTGAGAGCAATTTGGCTCCTTATTGGCGGTCTTTAGAAGACCCGGAAGGCTCTTATCTTATTGAAGATAATCTAAAGGTTCATCAGAATAAGCTATCAAAAGAGTATAGGGCAGCATATGGGATTAAGAAGGATGGTTGGCCTGCTGGATCACCAGATCTCAACCCAATTGAGAATGTTAAAAAGTGCACTCAAAAAGCGGTGGAGTTCTAGAGAGAGAAGACCCCATAGTGCACATGAACTTTTTATTGCTGCACAAGAAGAGTGGGAGGCATTGTCTCAATCAAAGCTAGATAAATTAGTAGACTCCTTGCCATCAAGGGTTGAGGCCTGTCTCAAAGCCAATGGGGGACACACTAAATGGTAGTCACAAAATTGTTTTCTTTATATTCTACTTAACTCTACTATGTATTCTCTATTAAACACCTTCACTCGTGGTTGAGTAACGAGGGCGTCGTGGTTGTTGTTACGCTCGTGAACGATCGTGAACGGCGAGAACTTGATGCACGCGACTGTACATGTAGTCTCACATGTGAATCCTCGGTCGCAACGAGTGCTTGAATGTGATGCTAGGTGGTCACTGCCAAGGACAGATTGCTCCAACTAACTGCATGTGTAAAGTATATTACCTGAGCTTCAACGCTGACATGGTCAACTCCCCGTCTTCTCTCTTCAAGTTCAAACGATTACCTCAAATTACATACAAGCCCTCAGCGTAACATAATGCCACCCTCAATCACATCCGAAAAGATTACACTTACCTATCCTATATTCTGCGCCGCCTTTGTTGATGAAGCCCGGCTTCTTGTTGGTGGTGGTGGAGGGGAGGGGAGAAGCGGTGTAGGCAATAAGATTGTCCGTGTTCCTTTCTAGATTATCTGAAGCGTTATTCGTTTTGACAACCTTCATGTATCTGGTTGCTGATTATGCCGACAGACTCTTCTTGATGTTTCTGAACCCCCTACTGTGAAAAAATCTCCAACCGATGTATCGATCAAGGTGTTAGCGGAAATAGAACTCAGCAAACAAGAAGACGCTGTTATGTCACTTGCTGTGGTTCCCAAAAATTCGTCTTTATCACCATCAGAAGAGAAATCTCACCAGTCAAAGAAGCGGAAAACGGTCCCACCCAATGACCCATCAACGAATACGAGCGAAACACACGAGACAACATTAGATGAGTGTGAGGAAAGAAGCTGGTTGGCGTTGGCCGGTATCAATTCATCAGAAAGTGCGCAGCAAGCGGGGAAAAATGACCATTTTCGCGTTTTCAGAGTGTCCGCCGAGACTCCCGACTCGGCATCTATCTCTCTTGCTTCACAACATGAGTTTTTTAGCTCTACTGTTGATGTCGGAAGCTATCAAAGATTGATACGTACGAATGGTTCAGTAGCTGCAATCGGTAGTGGTGCTGGGCTAGTAAGCAAAGCAGCGTCGGAAGTTGTGATTCTCGATACCCCTAGCCTAGACATAAAGAGACGGATACGGCTGCCTGGGAAAGAAGAGTGCGCAGATCTAGACTTATCTGCGGGTGGGCTTGTAGTGTATTGCACTGCGAAGGAGATTTTCGTTACATCTACTATAGGGAAAGATGGTGGTGAACCCCCCCGAAAGATTACTTGGCAGTCGTCTACCTCAATGAAAGGAAGCCTCCGCTCTGTGCGTTTCTGTGGTCCAGAGTGCATTGTAGCAGTCTTGAACCATCCTGCGCGCACTGGCTCAGAGCTTCTCCTTATCGACATCACCGGCAGCGGCAAATGTCTTGCACGAAAAAATCTTCATAAAAATGTTAAAGCTGCGACTGCAATGGATGCGATCTCACTCGGGCCCCATCAAACTATTGTTTCCATTGCTGGTGCAGATCAAAGCGTTGAGGTTCTCGTTGTCGAGAACTATAAGATTGCAACAGTCAAAACATTCCGCGAAGTACACCCTTTCCAGATTACAAAAGTTGCATTTTCCCCCGTTCCTGTTGCCCACGAACATATACAGCTTGCAAGCACGTCTATAGCCAACACGGTTGTCGTTTTCACACTTCCACTTGTCTCAGGACACAACGGGCATCGCAGTCTCCTCCGGGGGAGCTCTATAGTAAAACAGACCTTCCTCTCAGTTTTCCTATCTTTGATAGGAGTCGTTATATTTGCTGTTGTTTTGCAGCTTATGTTTGAAGCGCGTGCTGGGTTGCCACTGCCAATGGAACGAAATGCTATCTTGTCGAGATTTAATGAGGTTCTCGGAGCGAAGACGGCAGAGACCGCAATGCCAGAAGTTGAAGAGCCATTTATGGTTTTGAAAGAGGTTGAAAACGGCGACGATAACTTAGTCGATATTGTCGATGATGTTTCTGGTGCATACTGTTCAAGAGGTAGTCTCGGAGAGCCCTATTACTGAGGTTGACTGATTGAACGGGTTTTGGATAATTCATTCTTTTTTAAACCCTTTCCCTTGCCTTTATTTGATTACATGTACGTAGATTATGGGCCCCTAACAAAAGATGTATATTATTTTGTCTAATGCCAATTGAGGAGTCACCAGAGTTATGTAATTTTTGGCTTATCATCATCGACTGTACAGTTGTAGACATACTATTAAGGCAATAACCTTTTTGGCTTCGATATCTTACCGTCGAACCACACAAAATCATAGCCTTGGAATAGCCTTCTGAATACAGTAAGGTTCAAATAAGATGAAATAAGGCTTAAAAAAAGGATTTTTGTACTGATAAGACTATTGCGAGCCTACATTCTAGATACATAAGGTACATATCCACATCTTACATGTACATACCCACACGTACCTTCGGTGTTAGGATTTTCAACCTATCTCGTCTTATTTCCGCATGACTTTTAACTACAGAACTAAAAGTATTGACACCTCCTCGTACAACCATCATCGAGCAGATAGAATTAGCATTTGTGTGATCTCCAGCTTTTGCGAAATGAACTCTGTACGAGGTGATTCTACACTGGAAACTACATATAGATCTTAACCATCTCCGTTTACCGAGAATAAATGAAATATATTGGATCTGGAAGGCCTCCGCTAAGACCGCTTTTTTTTTTTTTTTTGGGGGGGGGGGGGGGGGCGGTTTGAGCTGTAACTACAGATAGTTTTCTCCTATCTCCACAAGACATGTCGCCAACCCACTATTTCAGATCTTTCTTTCATGAGGTTCGTTTAAATATTTATATGCTGCTTGCCCCCCTGGTTGCGGTTGCGGTCAAATTTTAGCTATTTTCGTTAAATAAGTAATGACCCGTACGAGGTAGAGTATTCCTGTTAATTGATAACTATTTATACATGTCCGAAACCTTTGGGGGAAGGACCAAGGCGGATCTATCATTCCGCTTGTAAAAATCCACCAACTGCACACCTCACTGCTGTAAGTAGACTACCCAGTAAGTAGAGGGTTAAGAGTAGAGAAGACTTACAGCGCTTGCACACTTCTCCGGCGCATCCTCATGTACAAAGTGCCCTACCTCAGGTAGCACAAGTAGTTGATACTTTCCCTGCATTTGTCCTATCATGAGCTCTCGATCAAGTCTATCAGTGCCTGCCAACACTAATAGCTTTCCTCCCCGCGCTTCTAAAAACTTCTTACTCAATCCTACGAACCAGCCTTCCCAGAATGGCTGGGTTGCTCCTAGGTCGGTACGCCAGCGCCATGGCTTAGGGCTGGCGGGTTCTGCCTCGATAAGGAGTGCTGGGACCGAGATACGCGCAGAGGTTTGGTTGCGTATTGTGCGGGAACGGGTGCTAGAACGGGGGAAATCACCGGGTTAACCCGTATTTATCTTGTATTGTGGGTGAGGGGTTACTCACTGCCATTCGATGCCCTGTGCCATTGATGAAAATCCCAATGGCCTAGTAGAAAGGTATGTTTGCATACTCTGCAGCGCATCAATTGCGCTCCCTTCAACCACATCCAGCACTGCATATCCCAACACTCTCTCGCCTAGGGCAAAGCTCTTTGCAACCTCGGCCACTACAGCTCCACCGAGAGAATGGCCAACTAGTATGAGGTCTGGAATCTTATCCCATCCACAGCGCACTCTACAGAGGTTAACGATAGATACAAGGTCCCCTGAAAGTGTTGAGAGAGATAAGTCTTCGTCCTTAGTTGTTTTCGTCTCGCCATGGCCACGGGCGTCGAAAGAAAGGATACCAGCAGAGGGAAGGAGTGACCGAATGGAGGATGCTAGAAGTGCGAATGAAAGGCCGGATGAGCCAGCACCATGGTGAGTTACAAAGAGAGGACCAGAGGGAAGCGGGGGAGTGATATAGGCATGGTAGGTGCAGTCGGTAGAAGGGGAGTGAAGATATAGCTTCTGGGAGAAGTAGGAACTCCAGGCGAGTGGCTCGAAAGTTGTTGACTTTCGTTTAGGCCTGTAAGATAGCGTGTTAGCTCTGAGATCCTAGAAGCTAGGGTGGAACACACAGTTCAGGTCTTGTGAACAGGCCAGGACGTATGGTTGATGTGGATGAAGCAGAGGAAGCGGAGGAAGAGTCGTCGTTTATTGGTGATGATGGGACTTCACCGCGGAATGCATCGTAACCTAACGCAGCATCTTCTTCGGCTTCATCAAACATTGAGAGATGCGGTGGCGGGGCATTCCGAGGCATCGGAGGCTCGAGGGGGAGATTTGCGAGCTTTGCTTTGAGGAATGAGCGTTGAAAGTCACTCATGGCGGTAGAGCCAGGTACATCTGAAGGTTGTATTTTTTGTTATTATATCACATCCAGGAGGGAGTAGTAGTTGTTATATTGATAATCCACCCCAGAGATCTAGAGTAGGGTTCTGTGTAGTGCAAAAGATGCCTTAGAGTGGGGCATGTAGTTTGAGTCTCTGTTATCACGGTCTGAAACCCCCAAGCAGCGCTATAGGTGGTAGGTTGCCGTCGGAGTAGCCCACTGTGGATTCTGAATTCACGATAGCAAAGATTGCGAGGGATAATCAATGGTTATATAACACGCATGGAAAAAATAGCGCCTACTCTTTTTTTTTTTAAGGGGAAAAAAAGAAAGAAAAAAACTTAATACGACTCATAAACATGGCAGATACAATATTATAAGTAGTACTTCTGACGCTGTGGGGATCATACAGTGCCACTTTGCTGTTGTCCAAGACATGGGTTGTGGGGCATTACAGGGGCCAAATTCATAAACTCTCAACTACAGCCATGAACTCCAGGGGACTTGGGGTGGGGGAAACAAGTACATGTATGTAAAAAGAACTTGGGGGCTCAATATGCATGCGTATGTTTCAATACTAAATAGGGTCCCTCTACTGTCTTCACCCTGCCTGCACTCACTGCGATTTCCTCTCATGATCCTTTCCGTCTGTATCGTCTTCGTTCGCGGCCACAATGATGTACCCTATCAGAACAATATTTGCAACCACAGCTGCGGTGGCTGCCGCTAGAGTGCTGCTGCTTGAGCGGTCTTGTATATATTAGCATCTTAAAGCTCTATGAGGGGCCTAAACAGTACCTTTAAAGATTGTGTTTATAGTAAGAAAGTAAGAACTCAAAGGAAAAACAATCATGGCAAATGTGAACATGAGAAGTTTCACAAGCACGGATCTAGAAGTGTCAGTACGAACATCGTGATGTTTTGTTCTTGTTCTTGTTTTTACTTTACATACCTAGGCACAGCGGAGGCAGCTGTAACGTTCTTATTCGCAGCAGCAACTGATACCGGATTGCTGGGGACATCTTCGCTCTTGATAGAGTCCTTTTCTGTCTTGACAGGGCGTCTGGTGGCCATGAATGATGATAATGGTAAACGTTAGTTGTAGTGATAGCTGAGCAGTGAAAAGTAGCGCGAGTGGTTTTTGTTGTCCTGTGAGCTCAGTTCACTTGATCCCAACGTTTTAGTATTCCCTTTCTTCTTCGAACGGTTTATTATATACTCTTTCCAATTCTTTTAGTCCTAGTTGTCTTCTTCAATTGATCTTGGACGTTCGGCATCTAGGGACTTAGGCAACTGTACGCGTTCAACTTTGCGCTTTACCTAGTTGGGAGTTAATTGTCCCGCGAAAAGATATCTTGGCGTCGCGTTCTTTTGCTTTTTCTGGGCGCGACTTTGCACTTCACGTCAAAACCCCAAAACACGGTTTGGAAGGTTTTCTTTTCCCTGGCTTTGCTCGGGTCTGCCTCTAGCGGCAGTGCTTGTTGACTCTGTTTCTGTCTTCTGCCCCCATACTCCTAGATACCTGAATATCTCATTTGGGCATTATCATAATCAATCACCACTGGCACTTTCGTCTTTTTCTTGCGCTTCTTTATCTCTATCTTTGCCCTCTCTGCTCTCATCTCTGCCTCTTTATATCTATTTCCACTCCACTAACACCATCCGCCGCCTCTATTAACAGTGCCACTATCATGGCTTCGTCTCTTGCCAGACCCTCTCCATTTGACTCCTCCGCTGCTTCGACCCCTAAACGGCGAAAGTTTTCACAACCCCCGAAGTCATTCGATTCAGATGACGACAGCGGAGATGACCTCTTTTCTAATGAAGTGGCTACCCTCCCTCTCAATTCCTCATTCTACAATAAGATTCCTGAATCAGACCCTATACTTGGTTCATCCCCACCACTCAGCACACAAGCCACACAGCTTCTTCAACCAACTCTTGATGGAAGACCTTCAATACCTCAACCCCCTGTCGTCCAAGTCGCTGCATCCTCCCCATTTAGGAACATAGTATCTTCTCCGCCACGCGTAGTACAGGTTCGCCAGTCTCCCCTGAAAAGCTCCTCAATTATCCAGGCAGATGGCAGCGTGAAGCCATTTGATTTTTATCCCAATGGAAGGAAGACAGATCTCACGGATGAAGGGCCACAGTATATCGGAGTCTCATCAGACGATGGTTCTGATCATGACATCAAACCAACATTCCTCAAAAGTTCTCTTTCGAGTAAACCTGTACCGTCTGTGAGCTCTATGAGGGATCGTAGGGATAACGCGGCGGACGTTGTGAGAATTCAAGAGACACCGCCTGTGCAGTCTGCGTTTAAATCCGCAATGTCTAAGTTTGCATTTAATGGGTCTGCGCCGCCGCAGGCGCCTTTCAAACGATTGGACTCTATAACCAAAAAGCCACCAATCACGTACTCTTCCGGGGGCGGAAATATTGCTGGTGCACGACCTAAACTTCAACGTCATCCAGATCGCGCAAAGCCGTTGATGGATGTTTCAATTGAGGAAATTCAGAATATAGAGCACAGGAAAGTGGTTCAACGAATGGCAACGATTCTTCCCGATAGGTCGATTTCTACGCTTTTGAGTGCCCTGATTGAAAAAGAAGGAGACTTTGACAATGCGATAGAGTACCTGACCAGTGATGATGGGACGGTGGATCTTACTCTATCCGGCGATGAAAAACCAAAGCGGGGAATGGCTCAGATTAAGACCTCGAACCGTGCCGCGAGGGTTCCCAGAATGGGAATCAAGGATAAATGGTCGTCTACACAAGCGCAGCCCATCCTCTCGTCTCCTCCTGCACCGCCAGCGAAAACCAAGAGACGCCTTGTCAGGGGTTCCGGTAGGAATTCAAGAGATAAATCTTCTTCACCACCTGCGCCTACATTCACCATCAGTGACGACGATTCTGACTCGGCAGCTGAGGCTGCCGCGGATTCAGATGGTGAAAGAGAGCTCGAGAGAAAAGTGTTGAAGTACATCAATGAGTGTACCGTCAAGGAGCTATCGGATATCGCAGCTACCACTGAGGAGATCGCAGAAGTTGTGTTGTCCCAAAAACCGTTCAGATCACTCGACGAGGTTCGAGAAGTTTCCAGTGATACTACTACAAAACCTAAGGCAAAAGGAAAGGGTGCGCCAAGGGGTGCCAGAACGCGAGCAATTGGAGACAAAGTTGTCGATGTGTGTTTAGAAACCTGGAGAGGATATGAGGCGGTGGATTCGCTCATTGCAAGGGTAGAAGAATTGGGAAAGCCAATCGCAGAATCCATCAAAAAGTGGGGCGTCGATGTATTTGGGGGAAATAGTGATAATCCTGCAGGGGAACTGGATATGACTGACATTAAAATTGATTCAAGGGCTGAATCGCTGAAGGATTCTGCTATTGGAACACCTACAGATGCTGGAAGCTCTGATATAGTAATGATAGATGATGGGGATGAGGTTATCAGGAATAAGAGGGAACACCAGGCGGGTCAATTTTTTAAGAACCAGCCAAAACACCTCGGCGAAGGCGTTGTTTTGAAGGATTATCAACTTGTAGGTGTCAATTGGCTGAGTCTCCTATACGAAAGGAAATTGAGCTGCATTTTAGCAGACGAGATGGGTAAGATCTTTTGACCATGGGGCTATGGCGGAGTTGCTAACACCAAGCCAAGGTCTTGGGAAGACTTGTCAAGTTATTTCATTTCTAGCACATTTGTTGGAAAAGGGTATCCAAGGCCCTCATCTCGTCGTTGTGCCTTCATCTACATTAGGTATGCCCTCGTCATTGTTGTTCTAGTCAACGAGACCGAAAAATGTCTCTAATCGTATTTATAGAGAATTGGCTACGTGAATTTCAGAACTTTTGTCCATTGTTGAGGGTAGAGCCTTACTACGGATCCCAGAAAGAACGAGCAGAGATGCGAATGGACCTGACCAGAGATCGTGGCTGGAATGTACTTGTCACAACCTATCAGCTTGCAACTGGTGACAAGCTTGACAAGAAGTTTTTGAAAGACCAAGCATTCAACGTGTGTGTCTACGATGAAGGGCATCTCCTTAAAAACAGTTCTTCTAATCGTTACGATGCCCTTATGCGCCTGCCTGCCAACTTCCGGCTCTTATTGACAGGAACGCCTCTTCAGAACAATCTTCAGGAACTGGCTTCTTTGCTTGCCTTTATTCTTCCAGAGGTTTTCAGTGAGAAGAGGGAGGACTTGGCTAGCATTTTCAAATACAAGGCAAAAACTACGGATGACGATGAAAGTAATAGTGCATTGTTATCTGCGCAGAGGATTAAACGGGCGAGGGCAATGATGACTCCGTTCGTATTGCGGAGGAAGAAGGCACAGGTATGCAATTCTTATCATAACAGTTTTTACATGAATTGACGTTCCCTTCAGGTTTTGAAACATTTACCAGCCAAGACCAACCGCGTTGAATACTGTCCTTTGAACCCTACTCAAAATAGTATTTATGTTGAACACATAACTACCGCTAAAGAGGCCATTGAAGCCCGGGCTGCCGGGAAAAAAGGATCCAAGTCTACTTCTAATCTAATGATGCAGCTCCGGAAGGCTGCTATCCATCCTCTCCTCTTCCGCAAGATTTACACCGACGAGAAAATAAAAAAAATGTCTCATGAAATCTTGAAAGAGGAAGTTTATCGTTCTAGCGAACAGCAGTACATTCTTGAGGATATGGAGGTCATGAATGACTTTGAACTCAATCGCTTATGTACTAATTTCCCTAAGACAATTGGAAAACACGCCTTGCAGGAGCAGGAATGGATGCAAAGTGGTAAGGTGGAACAGTTGAAGGCGATGTTGATTGAATTCAAAAAGAAAGAAGATCGTGTTCTACTCTTCAGCCAGTTTACACAAATGCTAGATATCCTAGAGCTAGTGCTCACGAGTCTAGACGTGGGCTTTTTGAGGATAGATGGATCGACCCCTGTGGATGCCAGACAAGATTTAATTGATCAGTATCATGAGGAGGACGATATTATGGTCTTCTTGCTCTCGACAAAAGCGGGTGGTTTTGGGATTAATTTGGCATGTGCGAATAAAGTTGTCATCTTCGATAGTAGCTTCAATCCTCATGACGATGCGCAAGCTGCTGACCGAGCTCATCGTGTTGGGCAAAAACGAGAAGTTGAGGTCATTAGGTAAGTTGTATCCAATTTCATGTTGTATCCAATTTCATGTTGAACTTTGAATCTGACAAACAACAGACTTGTAACAAAAAATACAATCGAAGAACAAATACTTGCGTTAGCAAACACTAAGCTTGCACTCGATCGAGGGATATCTGAGGATGCATTGGAGGGAAAGGCAGAGGAATTGGTAGCAAAAATGTTACTGCAGAGCACAAGTGAGAATACTAAGGACCTCGAAGTTAGCGATAAATGATTTTTACAAACTCGATTTCTCCGCAATCTACCTTATTATGCGGTATCAGTATAGACGAGCCTCTTCCCTATTGGCTCCTTGTTTATTTCTTTACTTTTGG
This sequence comes from Morchella importuna, assembly GCF_003444635.1. Classification (NCBI taxonomy): domain Eukaryota; kingdom Fungi; phylum Ascomycota; class Pezizomycetes; order Pezizales; family Morchellaceae; genus Morchella; species Morchella importuna. The sequence continues at coordinate 117,499 of NW_025763459.1, read as the reverse complement.
ATTTATTAGATTTATTATCACTTTTTTCTCTCTTTTTTCTTTCCCTTTTTTTTCTTTCATTTTTCCTTTCCTTCTTTCTAGGAAGAAACGGGAGTAGAAGCATCCAACATAAGAAGACATTGTTGAGACGGAGCGTAAAAAAGGTCTTTTTCTTCTTTTTTTCTTTTTTTTTTTTCGCAGAAATAAAGTAATGTCGATCATGTCGAGGTGGCGTTTCTGAAGCTTCTAGTTTATTTGGTTGTATTTGTATTGTATTCTACATTATATTTCATCTTTTCTTTCTTAATGTTGTGCTATACCAGCTCTACATGTTATCTAGAAGGATGGCCCCCGGGACTATTGTTCCGAATGAATAGAATGAACATGATGACCCTATACCTAATGTATGCTTACTGTAACATAAAAGACGGATTAGAAACCGGCCCAGCATAGGGAGACATTAACTTTCAACAAGATGAGGGGAAAGGTTCCACAGTTAAAGAGCGTATTTCTAAATACATGTAGTATGCGGACCTTACAAGGCTGCATACATGTAATTGAATTGCAATTTCTTGAATCACGTTCATGATTTATCACTCGAAAAATGGGAGACACGGCCTGATTGAATATAGTATTTAAAAGGCATCGCTTTGATTTGCTTGAGTAGGATTGTGTATAGTCCATATCTAGATATTAAAAGGTAGGGGCATCTCGAGGCTTCTGCCTGCCTTGAGCGGCCTATGCTTCCTAGACCGTACCACCCGAACCACTCTAGATTAATATTCAGCCTTCCGTGATGATGGACCAAAGATAATCACCCTTTCAAATTGATTCGCCGCTACCGTAAACCCTTTGAGCCTAGATAGTGATATGGACTGATAACTGGCTTTCTGTTAGTACTGAATCCCGTACTGCTCTCATAGTGAATCATCCTAGTTTTTCTTCTTTCGTAGCAAGGTGATGAATACCAAAATTATACTAGCTCCTAAAATCAAATAGTATTACTTTCATACTCCTAGTACTTTGTTGTTATTGTTGTTGGGGAAGGGGAGGCACCATAGCAAAAACATCCCCAATTTTTCGTATCATTAAAATTATCAGTTATCTTCATTTTTAGCGGTGTGCTTCCAAGAATGAGTGCTGTGGGAGACTAGGCCGCAAAGATTGCCTTCACAGACAAAAATCTAATCTCACTCCGTGAAGAACCTTGTTTGGTTGTAAATGCACCGCCCGCAGCCCATAAGCAGCTAAATTTACTAAATACCACCGCGCCATCGTGGGCCGAACATGCATGTCCCCGGAACTACGGGGCGCACGATCGAGGGGGTTATCTTCCCATCAAGTCGCAGGGAATCCCAGGGACCAAGCTCTCGATTAGATCTAGATTGGAAGATCCCTGGGATTTCAGTGTATGAAAGAGGTGTGTACGCATTTTCCCGGGAGTCTGCAAGCCGCAGTGTCCGCGGTCAGTAAGTCCTTCGATATTGAGAAACTCGACGATCACCTCACACGGACAATGTCTCTCTCTCTCTCTCTCTGTGTGTGTGTATGTGTGGAGGAAGGAGGGGGGGGGGGGGGTGTGCGGGGGTAAATCCTGGAGAGGAATCTAAACCTTCAGCTGAAGAGAATACAAAAGGGAGCGATGGCTATCGATATCGGCTGTGATAAAAATGTCACGTTCCCCTCGCATAACTCCCCAGAGATGGAGACTAAATGGGGCCGGCCGCCAATCAATATTGTAATATAGGACAAACAGAGGGGGGGCATGTACAACGAAACAAGGGAATTAGAAATGGGGTGGGGCAACTTAAGGGAAATAGAGGACAAATTGCATAGAGGAGAGAAAAAAGAACCAGTTAAAAGGCAGGAATATTTCGTAACACATTTCAGTTTGTGTTATTTCTTTATTTCATTTTTATTTTATTTTGTGGGTTTGGATTTGTCAGATATTGACATAACCTCTGGCCGCGGGTTACATACAATTAATGAAGTAATCAATCAATCAAATGTAGGGAATTAGGGATAAACACAATGTTTGATGCGAGTGATATCCTGTGCTTCATATCCATAAGTGTCTCGTGATGCACAACAATGCACACAAACCTAGCAGGTTTTTATTAACTTAGTCCAATTTTATGCGGTGAAACAAGTTGCCCCCCCGCCTGTTTTCGGGACCTGGGCTTTTAGATAGGTTAGGGGGACTTGAATGCTTCACAATTGTTACTTATACATATATACCTCTTAGAGATTATAGTTTTTTTTGTGGCCCGCTTTTTGACACGATCCCCCAACTCTGGGGGCCCTCTTCAGAATTACTACAGGCTGCTACAACGCTTTCCTGATGTGTTTAGAAATACGCCTGGCTAGGCTTGTGTAACAATGCATGTTGTAGAATACAGGCCTTTTTCCCTATTGGCTCGCTAACATCATAGCAATATGAAATAACATATCATCACACTTTCACTAGCTCTGCGGTTTGTTTCAAGGATAACTAGCCTGGCATCTGAGTACATATCAAATGATTTTCGGAGCAAGAGAGCCTTGAATATATAGTAAAGAGAAAAGGTCCAAATATTTGATATTGAGTTTGGTGAAGTAGCATTAACTTACACACGCCTAGCTAGTACTAGTATTCCATTTTTCCCGTGCGCCGAGTAACTAGAGTTCGGAACCAGTCCTAATAACCACTGGAGCTGCCGTAACTATCGCCGCCGTAACCTTCACATACGTTAGCATCATTATCCATGCAGGCACGCGTCTTAGTACTCACCTCCGCCCCCGCCGCCGTATCCGCCTTGACCGCCGCCGTATCCACCTCCGCCGTATCCACCTATGAGATGTTCGTAAGTGAATGAAGAATTGATTGAAATCAGTGACAAACTAACCTCCACCACCTCCACCACCTCCTGCACGGCGATCAGTGGCCTTATCAACACGGATTCTACGGCCGTCAAATCTATATAGCCTTGATTAGCGAAAACGTGATACAGATCGAAAAACGAATACCTACTCAACATCGTTCATGGCGTTCATTGCACTGGTGGCATCATCATCGTTGGTGAATCTGACAAATCCAAATCCACGAGACCTTCCGGTATCACGATCCTTGACGACGACCTGTAGTATGAAGAATAGTGTCAGAGATAACAATTTAAGGGTGCGCAGTGTAGATAAAGAATGTCTGGGGTACATACCGCCTCTTCGACAGTACCAAATTCCTCGAATTTGGCCCTCAGAGTTCCATCATCGGTGTGCCAGGCAAGGCCTCTGGTAATAGCACATAGTTGATTAGAGGAAGTATCAGATAGGTTTGGGAATGCCAGATCATTAAGTAGATGAAGGCCATGATATAAATGATGGAGTGGTGCCAATAATAACAATGACACAATGATATACTGACCCAACAAATAGTTTTGACATAGTTGCGAGGTTATCGAATTCCGTACGGACACCGAAACAAACTGGACGCACAATTTAACACCACGGCGGAACTACTTGCAGGGCGGTTGCCCGAGAGAAGACGATGGGGAGAAAATGCATGCCTGAACGTATCCAAAAAGGGAAAAAATCGTAAGTATTGGGTTGTTGCAAAGAAGGTCGATCTTATGGGTCAGAACAGATAGAGACTGGGGGGAAGTGGGTTATGAAGTATGGGAGGGGGGAAGATGATGGTTTTGAGGGCCGAGAGAGGGGGAGAAGAAGAGCAGGGAAAAGTATGGGAGGCGTGTGTGCAGCGTGTGGGGTTGAGATAAACTGGGTGTGCTGCCCAATTATGATGTGGGTAGAGCTATGGGTGTGATGCAGAACAAAGCGGGCCACACACACACGTTTCACGGAAGTAGCTCCCTGATCATAACGATCTGGTTTCTTCTATAGCTAATTCCTGTATCAGCAGTAGTTAGAGAAAGGTTTTGGTCCCTCCTAGCTATTGGCGGTTTATACCTCCACGCATGTCGCCTCGAGTATGATACCCTCTACAGATGGATATGGAATTGGCACGCACGGAGATGATTCGGTTTACGATTGCTGCTCAAAGTCTCTCGAAAAGTTACGGGCCGATCGATAATTGTTTGTTGACAGCAAGGTGAACGGTCAATTCAAACAGCTATCCATGCTCTTGAAGGACGCACTCTTAGGCTCTAGGTATATCTCTTGAGATCTCTCGTTATGACTTGAAACGTGAATTGCGGCATCTTCTCAATTTACAGGTTAGCTTATTGCTAAACAAGGTATGACGACGTCATGCCGTGCCCCTCACCCCACAAGCCCAAGAACCTTCCGAATCCCACCATTCTAATGGTCCTAGACAGATCTCCTCCATCCAGCTGTACAGTTCAACAACAAGAATCTAATAATGTGATCTTTAAGAATCATAAAAAGAGTATGTAGCACACACTAGATCATATGTCGGAGCTCTTTGTTGTTTACACCTATGCAAAGAGCTCTTATTACATTCATACAGCTGTGTATGTACGGAGCTGACCGATATGAACAGGGATACTTCTCTGCGGCAGAATCGACGAACTTGACTATGCAACGATTGGGCTATTTGGAAAACGAGGAAGCTCTCGGTTTCGATGCCTACAGTACCATACCTATACTACATTATATGGTTTGCTCATCAAGATGCGGGACGATGTGGGCAGATGCTTTTGATCACTTCCGCTGCGCCTGGCTGTTATGAGTACATATCGATTTTGTTCATCTTCACGCATATGCCGGCTAGCAGAAGTCATCAGAGTCGCCGAAAGCTGGGAGTCGTTACAGAGTCCCTGAAATCGACTGGGTCTTTGATCGAGATGATTTTATTCCGCGAATCATGAGAGCACAGAGTGGACAGTTTACGCCACCTCCAACGAATCTGTGCTCAGAAAGGTCGGACCAAGTGTACTCGGAAGACAATGCGGGTTATTGTGTGATCCACGGGCATGGGACAGTTAAGGTCACCTGCCCACCCAACTTTCCTCGTTTCGTTCCAATAGCCGAAGTCGCCGCACTCTTGGCTTGGTCAATGAGAATTCAATTCATATGAGAAACGATATCCTTGAAAAAGGAAAACGGTTCTCCTCTTCCCCCCTATCCACGTAAGTGTTCTGCTGATAAGGAAGTGGATAACCATATAGATACACCTGGCTATGTGCGAATACGGTTTTGTCTATGCGCTCGACCCTCTCTGCAAATGCCTCGCATACCTTACTCTACTCGAGGTACATCGTTCATGCATATAGGGCCCAATTAACACCAGGGAATGCCCGGTTTGGTCTAGCCCAATTCTTTGTTACTGAATTTCTTTCACAGCTCAGCGTCATTTCATAAAAGAAATGTTCGAACGAATGAAAAATGAAAGTGGTTCCACGATGGGCCACTGCAATCTCGGGCATTTTCAGAAGGTCTACACTTACATTCTGTCGCTAGGGTACTCTGTTACCAATACCGGCATTTTTCGCCGTAAACAAAGAGAAAAACTAGGTAATCCACCGTTGAACAATTGGCCGTCAACGTTAGACAGACGGAAGTAATCCAACGGGGGAATTAAAGCTGTTGGACAACGCATAAGGCGTAAGTACATACGGAAGCATCGATCCCCCAATTCAGGATTGGCATCCTAACCAAAGAATGAATTCGGCCAGGCTTACTAAAATTCGGGTTGAAAATAAAATAGAGAGAGTTTATCCAGTCAAAGAGCTAGCCAAACAGCACCAGTGATGAGCAATTTCTATTATATGTCGAGTGCAATTTCATGATTCACCTATTAAATGATATCTGGATTCAAAATTTAGGTTATAGGACCATTGATAGAAAGACTTCCTCTTGGTCTGTTTGCATGTTTAGGACCTGCAATGGGCTCTTGTATCGTACATATTTATAATCGTTAAATGGATCAGGGTAGGGAACACGGACCAACTCAGTGTGCACATGGTTCTGTAATGTATCCACCGATCATAATTCGAGCTTTCGGCTATCTAAACCAGTAAAATCATACTACATACACGTAATAATACTAAAGACTCTATAAGGGTCCTATTTTAACTTTCACAATAATTTGTTTTTCATCCTAAGTGGCTCCAAATGTATGCAGAAAACTCAAAATTGGTTAGATGAATATCTAGATAAAGGAATTGCGTCTTTATAATTAGCTGTTTGTTGGTTTATACCTATCCTCCGTGTGCAAGTAGTCTGAGAAATTTTCAGTGTTTTACTAGTAAGGTCAAGAAGCCAGTACTGCGGCATCTGACGAAATTTGACCGGACGTTGACACTGAACGTAAAGTGTTTATTCGCGTATCTGGCCTATATGTGGTTATAACTAGGCTATTGAACAGGTGTGCGATAAACTTTTCCTGTAAAGATCAGGCCAATTCTAACGATCCTACCCGAAGGTAAGATTTCATCAGCCAACATCTCGAATACCTCACAATTAAGTTATTCCCGGGCACTCGTTGAACCAACTCCGATTGAATCTCTGTATATTGTACAGTCTGATTATAGACGAAAATGAGCAATAAAGTGCAGGAATGGTTACAGAAGGTTTGCGATTTCCATTACTTCATCTAGTTTTCAACCCAGGATACTGATTGTCTAAGGGAGATATAATTGCAGCTCGAGAAAATGTTCATCAACGATATAGAAAGCCGGTGGATATCTACACCATCCGCAGCGATAGTGTAAAGGATCCTATACATACAACATCAATAGCAGCCAGAAAGCAAGAAAACCCGTCGAGAAAACATCATAAGAAAGTATTATCATCGGACAGCTCTGTAATACCATTTGCTGAGATTAGCCCTGCTCGTGATCGAGTAATGAACGATGTAGTGGACGACGATAAGCAATCTAAACAGAGATTTCAGGATGTCCGTGAAACCTCCCCAGAAATATCTCCGAAAGTAGATGGCCGGAGGACGAAGGATTTCCAGCGGAGGCCTCGTCACAAGATGCGGAGCCCTAGTCAAATTAAGCCAATCGCCGAACCAAAAAGAGAGAAGAAAAGGGCACCTGCCAAGAAGAAGGAACCCAAATCCTCCCGTCTAAAGGATAAGAAACAAGGGGACATTTTAATCGACGAATTCTCCGCAGATAATTTTACCAAGGACAGACTCACGGTAGTTAAGACTCCATGTTTGCAAAATAGAGATCACCGTTAACCTACTTAGCGCGATAGCTACGCCCAACCCATAACCTTGGTATATTTAAGAAAGGTCGAGCTTCGACTCCAGTCAAAAAAGGGCGTAGGTCAATCCAGAAGGTCTGATATGATGGTTCCAGATGTTGACACATGTTTAGTGCCCGACCTTGCGTTTTCTGAAATGAAATTTCTTGATGGAAGATCTTTTGATTTGCCTATCGCCCAAAAGGCGTCACCAAATTACAAAAAAGACAAGAAATCCCGGGGTCGCAAAGAGGAAAATGAGCCATTCTCCTACTTCGAATCCTCAAAAAGGCGCCTTGAAGAGAAAAAATTGAACACAGTTACAATTTCTATAAGTGACGGCTACACCGAGCCAAGGAAAAGGCGCAGAAAGAACGAAAAATCTACACCTGAAAAGCCATCTACTGAAGTTCTTATGACGGAGAGCCCGATTAAATCTTCGCCACGGAGTGCAATGGCCGATGTCCTTCGAAGAAGGGGTATATATTCCCTACCGGCAAATATATCTTCCCGAGACTCAAATTGCGGTTCAGCTATTACAAGTGGACGAGACAGAGGTAGAGAGAGTTCCGATGAAGGTATCCCTGAGAACAAAGATATAGACGGTTTATCAGAGTATTCTCGTGCTAGATTTCAGAAACGTTTTCGACCAGAAATGAGGGTAGCAGCGCACTTACAGGAACGGGGGACCTCGAGTCCTACCTTAGAAACTCTGAAATATGCTAAAGAGGCCTACCATGCTAGATATAGGGAAGGGGGTAGCAGCTACGCTTCTTCAGCGGTAGTAAAAGACAATAAATCAGAAGCGGAAGGCGTAGACCGAGCAAGAACCCGCACACCAGAGATGGCAATCACGAAAAGTAAATCACCCACACCCAAAAGTAGGCGTACACTAGATCCGGCCGAGCTTCAGAAGGTAAGTCTGTTACCTGTTACAGTTAGAAGAAAAATAACCATATTTTTGAAGGTTCCGGGCTCATCTTCACCTCTGGCCGCTTTGCTACGCGTTTGTGCTGATTCGCCAGAAAGGTTGGGGGTTCGAAAAAGGCATGATAGTAGCCATGATGATAAAGTAGGGCGGAAGGGTCATCAATCATCGAAAATACCCCAAAGACCAGTGTTTTATCCTCAGAAGAGTGTTCCAAGTCAACCGTCAGTGGTTTATCAAGATCGTCCTAGTAGGCCGCCAAGACCCTTGGGTGTACCCCCCACGAGGCAATTGACGAAAATGGAAGGGCTTATGGATAATTATACTATTCCACCTCACGCTCTATATGCAAAGGTTGATAGACACCCTCTAGATGAAACCCAGCAGAGTGGAGAATCCCAAAATTTTAGTATCCGTGGTCAGGCCATGGCCGAAAATTATGTAAACGAAAAACATCTCGACGATTACGCTGACGATTATCCCGAGAGCCCGGTGTCGGAAACGATAGAGAATCAGTGTTTATCGGACCTCTCTCTCTATGGATATACCAAGGATAGAAACGGGCGAAAAGTGTTTGTGGAGGATTCATTTATGGATTCTTCGTCTGACTATGCACCAGACGGTTGGGTAACTGACGATCCCGATATATGTCGCCTGAACGGGTCGAGCGAAGAAAGGCAAACCCACGAGGTAGGACATCCATATACGGCTAAAACAGTACTAGGACAGGGCCGGGGTCTCACCATGAATGAAGGCCAATGCTATGTGGAGGGCATTAGGCACAGCAATGGTGGTTATGTTGAGCAAGTGTTAGAAGATCCTGCACCCAAAAGGGAGAATTTCTGGAGAAAACACAAGCTTTGAATTTTTGACAGTTTTGTTACCAATTGAAAGAGACTAGAAATAAGCTTTCTTGTTTATATTACAGGGATTATATAAAAAGAGATGCTTGGGGGCGCTGATATTCCCTGCATAAATCTGTACTAGTCCCTTTTTGATATGTTAGATGACAAAGCCGAGTGATTATCTGTGAACCACTATCACCTGACGCCAAGATATAGCTTGTATTAGAGCAACACACCCTTATTCCATGTATTCATGGTCTCCTCCTAGCTCTTCTCTTTAGTCCGCTCCCCATAATATTTGTATAAGAGTATAAGGGCCGAGAACGGGAGTCAGAGAACTATCTTTGCACGACTCCACACAAACCTTGCCCTGGCTGGTCCTTCCCCAATACCTGATCTACTGAGTCCCAGTGTCTACCATAACGCAAACCCACCCCCCCCCCAAAAAAAAAAAAAAAAAAAAAAAGACCAAGTGAGCTAGAAGGCGCTCTCAACGTAGGTACATTGATGTGGGTGTGACGTGACCTGTCATATGTGCTATGATCTCTTGGTATGCCTAAATCGGCGCTGGAGGCTAACGAACCTACACGAGCACAAATCCCCCCCCCAATCCAAAAAAGGTAAGCGGCAGTGGCAGTCTTGGCCTCTGCTTTGGGGGGGGGACTACTGTGTTGGGTGAGATGTGGGATTGGAGGGACGGAGTCATGGATTATCACTCGGTGGTCGGTGCGTGCGGAGTGGTGGTGGTTAGGCCGGCATGTAGCTGACTGCTGTTATAGGGTAGGCCAGGTTAGTGCTGTAGCTACACATCTAGTTGTTGCGCTGCGGCCCATGAGCGATAACGGTTATACGTATGCGTAAGTACTTAACACGTCGTAGCTACCACTATACTAACCCACGACGAGACGAGAAAGAGGGCGCTGTTGCTGTCAAGAATATATATATAGGAACGTGTAATTCCAATTGATGAGGAGGAGAAGAAGCACTAGAATGACGGCGGTTTGAGTTGATGGATTAAACAAACAAACAAAAAAAAAACAACAACAACAACAACGGTGGTTTGAACTTTGGGCCCGGTCAATAAAAAGGGGGGCGAGTAATTGCCCGTGACTATGTAGTGACTCCTCGGAGTCGATCGTCTTCTGGAGGAGTACTTTGGCCCCCCCGCACCGCCGCAGGCAGGGCGCAAGGGCAACAAAACTACATGTACTAACTTTCGCAGCATGGCAGATATAATACAATGCCGGCGGCCCCCATGGCAGACCAAACCACAACCAGTATGATGCCTGGCCCTTGTGATGGCTGGTATAAGCAAATGGCTAGAGAAGAAACATAGATGGGGGCGCGCTTGACCAGTGACTACCGGCTTTAAATTCTTGGAGTGGTGGAGCTAGAACGGGCTGTTCTTGGGAATGTGGCTATATAGGCTTAGGATAGCACCCCAAGGGTTGATACGGCAGGTACATGTAGGTAGGATAGGTAATACAATATAGAGCACCCAACACGGAAGACACCACAGCGCTGTAGCGTAGTACTAGCTATAGGCCCACCATGAAGAAAGGGTCTTACATCCCCCCCCCCCTCCCCACAGCTAGAGGAAGAAGAAGAGGGAAAAAAAAAAAGGAGGAACAAGATCCAGATATGCGTGCAATGGAGCCGAGCAAGTGTGGGATTACCCACAGCCACTGGTTTGACTGTGCAGCTAGCTTCCTAGACCTCTGGTCAGGACTATGGAACTCTCGAGTATGCTAGTGGATGATTATGATGGTAGTGTAGCTCTCCCTCACACGGCTCGCCATTTTACACACAGGGAACTAGACTGGATATTGTAACCCCCCCCCCGGGCGTATCCCACGAACGGCATGAAATATATCGACTAGTGTATATATATGGCTGCAGACCCAGGCCCCCCAATACCCAGCGCAGCACTACTCGCAAATACATGGTAGTAAGAGGTTGATTCTCAACAGTTGGGGGGTTCATCATAAGCGTCTAGATATCATGTAGCTATAGCTCTCCATATATAACCAGATGGAGACAGTGGTAGTATTGCAGCTAGCTAGCTGCTATAGCTAGTACGTATGTTTGAAGTATCACACGCTGTCACTCGCCGCGGTGTGGTTTTAGTCGGGGCATGGTCTGTGATGCAGGGAAAGGAAAGGGGAGAAAGGGAAAGGAAAGGTATCGCAGCTATATATAAGAAAAGTAAAAAGTGAGAAAGTAGAAAGCAGAAAGAGAAAGAAAAAGAAAGAGAAGAAAAAAAAGTCAACAGCTATGATATAGCGCCATATAAAACAGACAACTCAACTCAAGAAAAAAAAAAAAGAAGACAAGAGAAACCCATAACCACCCCCCCCCCCCCACACACACACACAGCTACCGCCTCCCCGGCGGCCCACCACTCGGCGCAATGCCCAACACGTCCGAAATGGCCAACATGCTCCTCGTGTGCTCCTCGCGCGCGCGCTCCAGCTCCTCCTCCTTCATCTGCGTCCACTGCACCATCGTCGCCATCTCCCTGCTGAGCCGGCGCGTGTCGTCGCGGTCGCGCGAGGTACTCCAGATCTCGTACATCTATGCAACTACGTCAGTAGTTGCTCTCTGGGGGTTAGGGGTGAAGAGGAGGAAGGGAAAGGGGGGGGGGGGTAGTAGTAGTGAGGTGTTTCAAAGACTCGCTGTGCTCGTCTTACCCAGTTCCACATATCCAGCTCGCGCGCAATGCGCTCCTTCTCGTCGCCGACGGCGTGCAGTGCGGCCGTGAAGCGCGCCAGGAACGAGGGCCAGTCGTGGGGCGGGAGCTGCACGAGGAGGTCGTCTGTTTCGGGGGCTGCTGGTGGTGGTGGTTTTTCGGTTTCTGGTTCTGGTTCTGGTTCTTTTTGTGATGCTGCTGGTGGTGGTTGTGATTGTGATTGTGATTGCTGCTGGGGTTCTGATGGAGGAGGGGGTCGGTTCTGCGGTGAAGGGGAGGGGGGTGATTGTGGGGTTTGGGATTGGGGCTGGGAGTGGAATTGGCGGGGCTCGTGCGGTGGGGGGCTGGGGGAGGGTGTGGTGCTTTCGCGGAGAGAGGGGGAGAGTGGCTGGGGTGTTGCGGGTGGATCGTGGGGCGGGGAGGTCGATGTGCGGAGGGGGCTCTGGTCGCGGTGTGGAGGGGAGGCGGGCTCGAGATCTAGGTCGTGGTGGTTATCGTACGGTGAACCCGACCACGCAGCCCAGGGCTCTGCTCTCTCGACGAGCTGTGATCTCGTCCCTGTCCCCCATCACGCTCGCGCTCCCGCTGTACAGGCGAGTCCGTCACCCTCTCCAGGTCCCTTGGTGGACTGCCACTCGGCGTGCCACCACCACCACTGCCTCTCTCCTCCCTGTGACTCCCCCTACTCCCATCCCGATAGCTGCCCCTGCTGCCCCTACTCCCGCCCCTCTCTTCCCGATAGCTGCCCCGCTCCTCGCGGTAGCTCCCCCTCTCGGTCTCGGCGCGGTAGCTGCCTCTGCTGCGCACGCGCTTCTCGGCCCCCGGCGACACGGGCGGCGTGTACGAGACGGGGCTGTGCACGATTGTCTGCTCGTCGCCGGCGTCGGCGTCATCGTTGTTGTTGGGGAGGAAGTCACGCGAGCGCTTCTTGGCTGTAGAGGTGGACATGCTGGGTGCGGGTGTTGGCGGGGTGCGAGGGCGAGGGCGTGGGCGTGGGCGTGGGCGAGGACGGTAGGTGCGGATGGGTTGGAGGGTGAGGTGCGTGATGTGATGCAGGGGCATCGTCGTGGGGTGGCAGCAGGGTGGTGGTGGGCAGCAGGGTGGTGGGGTGGGTTAGATAAGCTTTAGTTCACGTATGTACTAGTATGTACGGTGGGTGCTGGATGGATGGGCGCTGAGACACGGAGAGTGACAGAGTGACAGAGTGACAGACGGGGTGCGCGGGGTGGAGACGTCATTCTACGTAGTGGCAGAGCTGTGGTCACAGCCCCGGCTCGGTATTCCTTATCCTGCCCGTTGTCACTCACTCCCCTTCTATCGTCTTGACTCAACGCATCACAGAGATCCTCATCTGAGAGATTCAGATTTTCTGTTATACACCCAGCCACAGCCACAACCACAGAAGGTAAATATCAATCAGAGACGAAAACATCCCTCCCCCTCTCTCTTACTTCTTACACACTCACAGTATCTACACAGCTCCCGTATCGATAACCGCCCCACCTCACCTCTCATCTCACCTCTCACCTCTCACCACCACCACCACCAACCACCACAGCTCCCAGCTCTCCCCCACAAACACAACCCACCCGCCATATGCCCCCCTGACGACCCCACACACACACTCCCCAACCACCATGCAATGCGGCATCTGCACCACCGAAAAGCGCCACCTCACCTGCACGTCCTGCTCCCAGGAGCGCGCCTGGGAGCTGCGCTACGAGACGCTCCTCCGCATCACCGAGCGCGACGCCCTCGCCGAGCGCGTCCACGACTACCTCGAGAGCAGCCGCGGCTCCGTCGACGCCCTCGCCGCCCAGAGCGCCGAGGCCCGCGAGCGCATCAGGAAGATTCAGGAGGAGACGCGCCGCCTCAAGGAGCTCAACGCTGCTGGTACTCCCTCCCTGTCTGTGATTGAGCTAGGTTTATAGGTTTGTAGGAGAGAGAAAAAAAAAGCTAATAGAGTATGGCCACAGATACAATCAAGCTAAACGAGCTCCGAGCCAGCACCGCCGCCCGCCACGATACCCTCACCAACGCCCGCGCGGCGCTCTTCCGCCTCCCGCAGGCCTCGCAGGCCCTGACACGCGACACAAAGCGCCTCACCACAAAGCACAAAACACTGCACACCCGCACCGCCGAAGCCCGCACCTTCCTCTGCCGCGAAGCCGCAGCCCTCTACAACCTGCGCCAGAAGCGCAAAAAGGCCCCCCCCCCCACACCACACCCCACCAGCAGCACCACCAACTCCACCATCCAACAGCAACCACCCCCGCCGCTACAGCCAACATACCACATCGGCGGCGTGCCCATCCCCAACCTCCTCACCGACCTCAACACCCACGCCCCCGCGCAGATCACCACCGCCCTCACGCACCTCTCGCACCTCCTCGTCCTCACCGCGCACTACCTGGGCCTCAAGCTCCCACACGAGATCCTCCTCCCCACGCGCGACACGCCCACAACCTCCATCCGCGGCGTGCTCAACAACCGCCACCTCGCCACACGGCCCCTGCACCTCTCCGTGCCCCTCGCGGCCCTCGCCCGCGAGAACAACGCCGGCTACACAAAGGTCATTGAGGGCCTCGCCATGCTGGCCGTCGACGTGGCGTGGCTGTGCTACGCGCAGGGCCTCGACGACGTCAATTCCGTTGAAGAGGCATGTGCGCCCGGCGCGGCGATGTGGCGGCTGCTGGTGGCGAAGGAGGGGGTGGCCGGGTTTGGGAGGGCGAGTCATGCGACGGTGGCGGGCAATCTGGCGACGGCTGGTGGGGTGGCGGGGATGAGGGGGTTTAGGGTGGGGTTGGCGGCGGTGGTGGAGAGGGTGCGGTTTACGGTTATGGGGGAGGCGATTGGGGCCGAGTGGGATCTGGTGGAGGAGGTGGAGGGGGGGGAGGAGAGTGGGAGTGGGGAGGTTGTTGCGGTGGAGGTGGGAGGGGGTGGGGGGACAGGGGGTGGGGGAGGAGGGTTTAGTGGGTGGAGTCAGTTGCAGGCGGCGAGTGTGGGGATTAGTGGGTGGACGAGGATTAGGAGTAAGTCGGAGAGGGAGGGGAGGTAGTGGGCGGGTGTATGGTAGTTTGAGTTTCTTTTTGTTTTTAGTCTTCTTTTGTGGTTTTTTTTTATTAGGTGGTTTTGTCTTCTGGTTTTCTTTCGTCTTTTCTTGTGGGCTGTCTTTCTTTCTTCTTTGTATGGGCTGGTCTTTTGTAGCTTTTCTTCCTGGTTCCTCTCCTCCTCCTCCCCCCCCCCCCCCCCCTCCTCTGCAGCAAGGTTCTGCATTCCTGCCCTCCTTCTTCTTCTCCCCCCCTTAGGTCCCCCGACGCACCACTTCTATCCCTTTTTTTTCGGGGGGACGGAGCGTATATATAAAGCAAAAAGGGGCAGCAACCCGGCGTTTAGTTTAGTTTAGTATGTAGTAGTGTGTATAAGCATAAGCATAAGCATCAGCATAACAGCATTGGTATGGTATGGTATGGTATAGCATCATATAGGGGGGGGGGGGGGTAGTGTGCGATAAAAGAATATACATTGTGGTTGCATATAGTCTGCTCTTTGCGGTTGTAGTGTGGGTGATGTGATGTGATGTGATGTGATGTGATGTGTGGGGAGGAGTGAGGGTGTGTGCGTTGGGGAGAAGGGGGGGAGGGGGGTGTCATGGAGTGTCACTCGTGTGGGTTGTCACTTTTATGTGGACAGGGCGGGACAGAGATACATGTATCATGTGTTTCTAGTAACTACATATATGTACATAAATGTACTCTACAAGATCCTAGACTATAATGATAGGTAGTGTGTATAATACAGTCGACACACGTCATAGTGAGGCCTGCCGCCTGCACATACTCGTTTACCACGAAAAGAACCAGAAAATGCAGTTGCTCAGGGCAAGGATTATTTGTATGGGGTGGCGGTGATCTCTCATACAAATCATTACCGTTTCCGTCACTTGCATTTTTTGGTTCTTACCCTGGTATACGAGTACATAGAGTAGTAATAACTCTCGTTATAGTGATGCCTACACATGCAAGTAGTGATAAACTCTCGTTATAAGAATAGCAATATGCTGCTTTAACCTTTTCTATCCTTTGATATAGTGGTACTCGTCTTATATACAAGAAAGAGGTCCCGGTGTTGTCCTTGTGTCGAGTGTATACTATAAACATATCCCTCGCCATACCAGGAGCAATATATATATATATACCGGAGGCTTAGTCCCGTGGCTAGACATTTTGTCGACTCGCCCCTCGTCCTTGTGCTGGAGAGTCACGCCACAGGTTGGGCACGAGACTACCAGAAGCTGTGCCAGGAGGCTATAGACGGGGTTATATTAGCTAGTCTTATATTCACCATCCAAGGATTTTTGTGCCCCCCCCCTCTGGTCTTGGAAATGAGGAACTACAGATTCGATTTCTTGGGGATCTTGATGGCATCCTTTCTTCGTCGTTTTATGCGGCGTGCTTTTATTTTCCCCTTGTGTATGTGCGGCGTGCTCAAAGTTGATTCACTGTCAACTTCCCCATCCCGTATAGTTATGTAGTTGGCAAGCCGCTGGCTCAGAAGGGTAAATGTACTCTAGGAGCTAGCTGGCCTGAAGCTCTGCTGTGAGCGCTGGGGGGGTCCATTGATAAGCTGCAAGCCGGTGACGTAGCATGCAGAAGGCTGTAGTATGCCCCGCTGAATAAATCAAGAGGCTATGTTGTAGCTGCTCTTTGGGGAAAAAACGGCCGCAATACTGTAATGCGTATAGTGCGCGGGACTCTAGTGACGGGGTTAGAGTAAGGAACGAGAGAAGGAAGTTCACAGAAATGGACAGGAAGAGTTACATACAAAACAAGGAGCAATGGAGGAGGGGAAGTTAATACTTATAAACTAAGAGCTCGAGAAATTGAAAGATTCACCCCAATAAAAGCATCAAAAAGAACGAAAACCGAAGGCTGAAGGCTGAAAAGCCAAATGCCAAAGCTCAAGGGCAAAAAGGCTCTCAAGATACCCAAATACCCAAAAGTGTCCCTCAAAAGCCCCAAATACCAAAGGCGAAAACATGCCAAAAGTTTCAAAAAATTCCCAAAAACCGCAGCCCAAAAGTCCAGAAGCCCAACCCAACCAACCAAAGCAGAACCAAAAGGAAACCAAAGTGCCACACAGATCAAGAGAGCCAACCCCGTTAATTCTCCCCTCAGCTCCTCGGCCAAAAACCCAGAAGCAGACAGGTGGGGGAGGAAAACACACCAAGGAGAGGGAACACATCTGGACGGCTTGTGGGAGGGGAATTAATACCAGAGGCATTAACTCCTCTCCCCAGAATCGTCCGGATGGGTGACGTCTTCACAGTGTATCTTCCCCCGCCTGTGTTGTGAAGATGGTGATATGTTTGTGTGTGTGTTGATGGATGAAGATGAAGGTGGGAGAAGGTGGGAAGTTGGGTGGTTATAACCCTCCTGGTGCCGGGGCGTGTTTGGGGGCTTGGTGTGAGCTTATGCTAAGGTTGGCTAACTTGCATGCCGCGTACTGTTTCAACCTTAAACATCCCACCCCCCGACCTTTCTATTGGTAGGAGAATATACATTCTTATTTATCCTTATCCGGCTGACCTATTTCTATAGGTGATTACGCTCTTCATGAAGGTACTAGTCCAGGGAATCATAGAGGTAAGCCTGCCCATGAGATGGCTGACCTTTTTGGTACGCCCTTAGTGCATCCATTGAAGCATTAAAAGCTCATTATAGCCACCAGAAACAATTTCAAAATTCATACAAGCAATACATGCACGTTCAATGCCACGTGCACCCCGATAAAGCCCGTTGAAGGGACTGTAGCGACCATTTCCAAAACTTGACACATTGAATGAATACCCGCCTCTGATAGTTACAAATCAGTAGGGAAAACAGCTTCAAGTCAAACTAAATCGAGGGTACATTAGGAGTGAAAACAAAGCTATCAGTCGAATCATCCGTGATAAATACTTACAGAAGATTTTCACACATTTTGGGAGGGTCATATATCGACGAACCTACGCCTTTCACTTTGCACATATTGCACACCCAAATCTGTGTGCGAGTGATATATAGTGATTTAACTCAACAATCAAAGACGGATCAACAAATGAAAAAGGAGGGTAGCAACTATAGATACCAGCTTTGGGCCATAATTAGAACATAAAGAGAGAAATGAAGGGCGTTCCTCCGCCTCTCTGTTAATATATATCGGCGTCCTGGCATATGGGGGTTAAGTTCCCGGCCGTAAGGGAGTTATGAGTGTGGTGAGGGAGAGGGATCCGGTGTGGCAGGATTGAGGCAGCCAATATCACTGGAAATAATTACTGTGCTTCTACAACGCCCTATATTTCAGAGCAATGTGATATATGGGAGTAAGGTGATACACATATGCACATCTTGATACTGGGCTAGGGTCGGCTCAACCCTGTGCTCGATTGTTATATACTACCCCATAATGGGTCCTGAGATCATATGCCTAAGTTGCCATACAAAGATTCAAGATGCCTGGAGTACATGGGATGTACAGAAACCGGTCGGGCATTGCTTTTAGAGCTTCTTGGGTATGCTTTGCTCCACTTCTCCGGTCCGGAAACAGACAATTCCACAGGAAATTAACACCTCGAACTACTAAACCAATACATAGATGACCGGATAACGTTCCAAGAATTCCTTACTCAAAGATGAAAATATTGTGCCTCCGCCTTGAATTGTCGAAAATCATGTGCACATACGGCACATCTTCTCCGAGTGATATTCGATGATTATTGTGCTGCAGGGACCTGACTATACAGGATTCGCCGGTGGCTTTAGTCAGTCTAAAAGTTGTAGAAATAGTATTTCGTTTCCCAGTGAGTTCTTCATCAAGTATAGGCTCTGTGGATAGAGAAGATGAGGAAGACACGATCCTCTTTTTCTTCGATTACTGTCGAGGCCACAGATCGATGTGATCAATCCTCACAAAACGAATAGAAGAACACTTTAGATAATATCATTTATTCTCATCTAAAAGCTATCCCTCACCTGATCTGTATACTATCCTCACATCCCCAAGAAAAACAAGTAAACTCCTCCAAATAAGTAAAGTAAAGAAAACGATATGGTAAGTAGGGCCCTGCTCGCTGCAATTTACAGTATTGTACAAATACCCCCATTGGGGTACCCATAGTTTCCAGAACTGAAGCAAGTGCTTATGCGATAAAGTGATACTAAAAGTAAAGTAGGTAATATTTGCCCATCGGGTAGTAAGGGGGGGGGGGGGCGTATCTTGCACACACTACACACCAATGAGATGAAATAAAATTGAAGGAAAAAAAAAAGAAGGAAAACTACATATAGGAAATACATTCTTTGTAAACAAGGTGTCCAGAACAAATACAACAAGATCTTATTTTTCTGATAAAATCACATCATGTTTATGATGGAACAGCGAAGACTGAGACGCTCTTCTCGCAACCCTTGACAAAGTCACTACTCAGTGCCTCGGCAAATGAAGTATCCTCATCGAGAACCTTGATCGTAACACTTGTACCCGAAAAAACAACCGCAGCCTGGATAGGCTTTGAGTAAGGCCTGGCAAAGAAGTCGGGAGCACCACCGCCTCCGTACTTGCCAACGGCACCCTGCTTGGAGTGGTAGTGGGTCTTAAGGAAGTCGTCGGCATCAACAAGGGTCTCGAAGAGATCGATTTCACCACATCCAGTGTCCCAGCAAGAGCATTTTCCGTACTGAACGTTGCGAGGGATTTTAGCGTTGAGTGCCCAGATAGCAGGAATATTGCGGTTGAACTCGGGGCAGTTCTTGTCTTCGGGCATTTGGAACTCGAAGAGAAAGACTTTGTTATCGCCTCCAAATCCGTCTATAAGTGAAGAAGCGTTAGTACATACTGGTATCATTATTGTAATTCAAGACTCGAGCACTCACGGTAGGCTGGGATTCCAGGGCGGTGGACTCCACAGTCATTTCCTTCGCATGGGCGGTCGGTCATAATAATGAACTCGTTATTGGAAGGAATCAGAATATCTTCCAAAATGGTGGGCTTTGCAGAACCACCATTGGCGGTTCCATTGGCGTAAGAGATTGAGTTTCCGAAGCAATTGTCGAATGTTCCAGATCCTTGCCCACCCATGTGGTTCAAAAATACCAGGCCATCAGCTTTACCTGCCTCGGCATCGAAGAATGAGATTCGGTTCCAGTCCCCGGTGACAGCACTCGCGCTGCTTGCAGTGGGGCGGCAGCAGATGTCTTAGAAGATGCAATATCCGCATGAACCTCGTCCCCGCCCGAAATAGTATCAACATTTACACCCGAAGCCCCAGGTCCAGTACCTCCATAGCCTCCATTACTTCCTTGACCTCCAGAACCTGGAGCTGGAGTAGCATCTGAAGCAGGAACAGTGATTGTGATGGTAGTAGTTGAGGTGACTGTGAGGACATTATCCTTACGCTTGCGCAGGTGGCCATGGGCATGGCGGCGGACGTGATCCTCATGGCGCTTGGCCTTTGTGTTGGGGGTGTAGGCAGCGAACTTCTTGAGGATGATAGGCCCACGGAGATGGAGAGAGAGCTAAATTTAACAATAAGTTTAGATGTTTATCCCCGGTAGTTATGGGCAAGAATTATGGCGCTATATAAAAACATACCTCTTCGTTCAAAGGAGCTAGTCCACCAGAGAAGTCCTTGGGCGTGAAAGAGCAAGTGCAAGAATCCATATCATAGCCGGAAACATCTTGATAGGTACCGGAGTCAGCAATGTTTGAGTAGGTGATGGCGGTGGTTTCCTGGCAATATTGAATAGAGTTGATAGGTTGATGCTGGCAAGTGGTTGCATATGCTAATTGGGTGAGAGCAGCAAAGGCAGCGAGACCACTCAGGAAGGTATTAGAGGTAGGCATTGTTGAGATTGATTTGCAGATTTTTTTTTGATTTTTTTTAGGAGAAATTTATATTCTTAAATATCACTGAAGAGAGTGTGGAGGAGTGAAGATGTTAAGGAAAGTAGTACCACCACCACGAAATTAAGGAAAGACTGAGGAAGTGTTGAGAACAAAGAAGTTGGGAAATAGAAAAGAAGAAGGGGGGAAAAGGCGTTAGATAAAAGGAAAGCTACAAGAGGCACAGCCTACAGGCCAAGCCGCGTCTTGTCTAATTCTAAGGTGGGTACGAAAACGTAGCACCTGCGAGTACGTAGGGTGAGTTGGGCTGGCCAGGCTGGGGATCTCCTCTCCCTTCTGCCGAGAAAAAAATAATACGACATGTAGGTACTCCAATTGTGGGAGCATTCAACGCAGGTACGAAGCATACACACACAAGAAGGAAATTGTCACCACCAACGCCGCCGCAGCGCCGCCGCCGAGCGTCAGCAGGCTGTTCCGCTGCCACGGATGAACTTTTTTTTCCCCCTCCTCCTCCTCCTTTCTTTTACACACCACTCTCTAGAATACCCGCTGCCTAACAAAGGGAAGAGTATGAAGAACGGACCGGTACCTTCAGCATGTTTGGACACCACATGGCACAAACAAAATTCACGATACTTATCAATGTTTTACTTTACTATCGAGTAAGTACTTTTTTTAGTTTAGAGATGTGCAAACCTAGAATACACTAACCCAGAACCCTGCAGAACGGGTCTTCGCACTAAGGGCACGTTGGAGGATCCGCAGGAAGGTTGTTGGCGCACACCCCAACTCACTTTAGTCTCCAGTGCTCCACACCACACAGGGCTCTTTCTTAGTTTATTTAGGCAATGAGGCTCGGAAACTCTAAGCGCATTACACCTCAACCCCCCATACTCGTCGTGGATTCCGAAGGACAAAGGAATGTGGATCACATCAGACACAACACCAAAGCTATGGTCGCATTGAAGATAGATAACCAAACAATTCTATATCGCCTTATCTCAGCGGCTAAAGCTCTGTAGGAAGAAGATATTACAGGGCTGAAGCCGCATTGTGCTTATACATAAGTTTACTGGCCCTTTCTATTTCTATTTCTCATCCTAGGCAAAAGGGGTCGATAGACTTGTAGAATAGATACAACTAATGTAAGCACATATTGTGCATACAAAGGCATTTCTGAACGGACAAACAGTTTTGATGGCTGTTGTTGAAGGGCCAAGCATTTTATCCAAAACGCACTAATGCAACTCTAAGAGATTTCAGGGGCACGATTGGGGGCCAGTAGCCAATCAGCCGATCACGGTGCCTGGTCTCTGAAAATCCACCCACCACCCAGGTAGGACGAGATGCGCAAATGATTTTGGAGACATCTGTGTTGATTCGAGGTGAGTGCTCAGTGATGCTGCTCGAAATAGTTTCGCTCCAGGATGAGTTTTGGTAGCGAGCGATTAGAATAGAGTAGATACACAGTGCACAGGCAAGGGTGTCTCTAAGTGCATGTAGTGGATATAAATTCCGAGATCTTGGAGACCTGATCTATATACATACGACTTCGAGTGGTCTTGTTCAAAAGTCTGCATATCCAATAAATGGTGAGTGAGTAAGACTATTTCCCCCCTCTTGGTACCTTGTGGCCTCTAGAGTACTCTGCCCTATTATTTAGACTGTAGTTCCAATTCCGATTCCTAGTATCACCACCGCCGCCGGTCCCGTATCGAGTATGCTGGGGGAAAAAACCCAGTCCTCATCCCCAAATACACATATATATCTAGAAAGAGGCACGCGTACCGAACTCAAATACATGCTCAAACTACAAGTGAACATACATAGCCCGTCCATGCAAACTAGTGAGTCTACAAGGTGTTTCCTGGCGGCCGTGCAACTCCACAACAACCTCAATCCAGGAACTACAGACTTTTTTAGCACGGCTACTACATACTGGACGGGAGATAAACACACAGTGCTCTAGTTGTAGCCACCGCCAAGTGGCTTTTCCATAGGTCTGTGGGTTCCTGTTCGAGTCATTATTTAGCGACCTTGGAAGCTGTGAGACCTTCCTTCAACGCCTCCATGGAAATTAGCGAATCTCCAGATCATCCTCACCGCTCGGGGGCGTGCCGGCTGTTCTAAAGAAGGTTGTTGTGGTATTTGGATTTGGGGGGGGGGGTGACTGCTACACCTGGAAGCAGAAAAGTTGCTGCGATCACTTGTGCACATAGTGGGTGGGGGGGGATTTCTGGGGTACCGATTCTCGAATCGAGTCTTGATGTTAATAGGCAACTGACAAAGTCGCTATTTGCCGCCAAGAACAGTAATCCACGCGCTAAGATAATGACGCTTACCCGCTACGATTGAGAACTGTTCTTCTTTCCTTAGATGATAACGAGATCGGATATTTGGATTTCGCAATCTTCTAGCCCATAAAAGGGAACTGAGCTGAATATCACTGATCTAGATTTCACCACTCAAGACAAACACTGGCTAACATCAGTAACAGCAGTCACAGTTTGCGAAAATGCCCTCGACCGACCAACTAGACCAGAAATCAAGGTTCAGCTGTTTCTGCATACTCGAACGGCTAGAGGATCTGGTAATCGAATCGATATATAGGATCACAAGGGCACACTTTGTGTTCAGCCCAGGCCGGCCAGCCAGTCTTTAGAGTTTGGACTAGGGATGATGTCTCAACAAAAATTTACAGGAACATTTTATGCAGCCCTCGCACACACACACACCTCCCTTTACACCTATCCGTCCAAGTGATTGGACTTCAGAGGACAAAGAAATTACCGCCAACCGCCGGTGAGAGGGAAGGTCGAATCCGACTCTCCCTGAGGAAACACCCCCCCCCCCCTGCGATAGCAACCTACGTGAAAACCTTAACTCAATAGCAACGTGTCAAAAACGTTTGTGAAAAAACGTATGCTTAGCACCGATTCTTAGAGGCTCGCCAATCAATTTACTGGTCGCACTGACATTGACAGGATGCAACTCCCCGACTTGCATCATCAAGGCTCACTCGTGAACGTGAGGAACAGCGCACCACGGAGACGGACGGCCTGGCGAACAGCGCATCATGGGCTAGTATAGTTATTAATGAGCATAGCTCCTCCCGAGAAGAAGCACCCGCTGCCTGTTGCGCGGGAGAGAGCTGTTTGCATCCCGATTCGAAAGAGTGGTACCAGGTGCACACTCAGATGAGATGCGGCATCGAAGGTGCAGCCTTACAGGAAACTTTTCCTCCTCGAGATATAGGAAAAAACCTCGCCGATGATTATAGTCTGGTCGCTGGTATTTTAGTACTGGGAGTGGGAGTGGACATACATACTTTCAAGCACATCAATCCTTTGTTGAGATAAGTTCAGCCTTCCACCTACCGCCTCGCAAAAAAGACGCCATAGTTAAATAGTCGTAACCTACACATATCCGGCGAATTTCGACATTCACACATAATCACTCGGGGGGCCTACCTAATGACAAATTGTGTATGCCAGATGCATATCTTTTTGCATATCTCAGCCGCTCATGGACTTGTGCTGCCTCTTTTGCAAAAGATGTTTCTACAAACATAATCTCCGAAGTTACGGGCTTGAGGCGCGGCATCATCCATGCTGGCCGGCCTTAAATTCTTGAGATTTGACTCACGTGGACCGGAAGGAGTTATTTGGATAATCCCCATTCGCCTGTCCGCACCCGCAGAAATAGGTGGTTGTGAGAGGTACGCTGAAGACGAGTGCATCAGCAATGATGCTGTATCTGCTGTATCACCTACCTACTCGGGGTGGTGCGGTTGGGTCGATAATCACAAGTTATCACTCGTATCCGCTATTCCTGCGGTCTCGATATCGCGGTTTGACATTATAAAAATTCAGTTATCGCATGGAATAATGGTAACCCTCATTATCGTCAGACCCGCGCGGCAATCATCCATGGAGTTATCAGCCACATGTAGTCATAGTCATGCAGCTCAGAAAAGCAAAAGAAAAAAGAAAATAAAGAAATAGGGCCTCGATCCACGGACGAAAAAGAAAACATGCACGAGAAGTGGAAACATCTAATCTCATGCAGTTCTACCACATCCTTTCAGCCCTCGAATGAAAGCTTGTTTCCACAGAATGAGAGCTACGTAATAGATAGGCGCATCTCGCAGGGCGGGATATTCTAATGCCTCCCGGCGAAACGGTATTATCGTAATTTCTGCGACTGAGACCCGGGATGCCTGCAGCCGCATACCGCGGGCTACTCAACGTAGATGTAGGGTATTTTTCGGACGAAGATGCGCGGAATATATATGCCTAAGCCACCCGCGCGCCGGGGGATCCATCACAGATAGTCATTTGATTAAGGAACGCTTTCAGTTGATGTCAATGCTGTTTTCGGTCGTTATTGAGTCACCACTAGCCGTTGATGAGGATATGCACTGACAGGGGTATATGTTGTCGATGTTGATATTGTCTTTTGAGTTTAGACCAGCGTTGTGCCAGTCATAGCTAAATGGACATGGTTTGATGGTGCGAGGTATCAAGTTTCAACTCTAGCTCTCCTAGGTTTTTGATTTTATATAATAGGCCTACAGATGCCTTGGATATTACAGGTCTGGTATTGAGTGTCAGTTCATACAAGAAGTCCATGTTCATATTCTCAACTAGAATGAGTCAATAACTACCATAAATACATGTAGCTCAACGAGTTAGGAATACATTCTTTCGTTAGAACCCTAACCCTCATAAAAGACCATTGCCTATCCTTCATTTACAAGAAAGAAGCACAAGTATGAGAAAAGTCGTTCTTAATCACGAGTTGATATCTGGTATATTGAGTGAACTGGTGATTATAATATACATACCTACACTGTACTATGCGTTTGGGAAGTGTTGTTTCAGGGTAGGACCATATGAACCACATCTTCAAGAATCTGCGGGCCCTTTATAATTGGAATATAGTAGAGTACCATAAAATGGGTCAGAGTTGAACACACTTTATCTACACCTTTGAGTGCCCTCGGTCATGATGTATTCGAGTGATTTATCATGATTAAACGTATGTAAATCACAGAACAGCCGCTCGGCCTTAGAAGTGTGAATTACCCACATTTGTCTAAAACGGCTGATTTACCATAAGTAACATCTCCAAAAAGCAATAGTGCATATTCTAACTCCTCTAATAGATTTTAGGTACTTGGCCAGGCTCGCTCATAGAATATCACTCGCACTTATATTGAGCTGACTGAGCCCACGCATCCATCTGAGTTTAGGGTTGGGGGTATCGCAGCCGTAGACAAGCTTCTGTAATGTAGTAATCAAAATATCAAAGTTCAGCACGTGGTGGCAGAGCTGTGGGGGTATCTTGGGTTTGAATCCCGGCTGGGACCTTATCATTCCTCTTTTTGCTTGTTTTTGGTTTTTATCCGTTTCCTTACCCTCCTCGTATAATTGGTATTTTCATTTTAATCTCCTCTCCTTCTCTTATTTACATATACATGTATCTACATAAGACTTGCATATATCGTAGTCAACACCAGTAAGTACATGTAGCGTCTGGTGGGCTTTGGCATAGCAGCAGGGTTTTTGGCATATATAGCTAGCAACTAGACCAAAAAAGAACTTGTGTAAACCTGACCATCCTTTCATGATCACTAATGGTTGTATAATACATGTATTATGTACGCATATCGTATACAGCATGCTCACCTCGATCGGCTGCTCCTCAATTCAGCAATGAAGCTAGGTACTGGCTAATATAATAGCGAGCAGACACTCAGGAACATATTAAGATCGACCAAGCGGCAACCGCCCCTTTGATAGCCAATGAACCTGCTTGTCTTCGGCCCAGTAACTTTCTCATACACGTGTACACATTCTTTCCTTACAAACTCGTGCCCATTTGATACTACATGTAATTGCTCTCCATTCTCTACACTACATGTAGTCATACGATGCTTTCTTCCCGCCAATTCGCTTCCGAGTATACCTAGTAGCTATAGACATGCAGAAAACTCTGTTTTTAGGACGGCCTTGAATGATATGTAGGTATTCCATCAGCAGTTCTGGGGTACAGCTGATTTAAATGTTTTCAGCCGTAATATTTCACACGCGCATGGGTCGATACGTAGCAATGCATATCCGCATAATGCTCCTTACTTCTTTCACTTCATACTCTCTATCTCTACCAGTAAATGTCGGAGCGCGCGTCCTCGGTCTGTCTAACTCTAGAGAGAAGTCTATCAATATGGAGTTTTGGAGAGTAGATATAGTTGCAAACCTTGGCTAATTATATACACCTATTGTGCGGAAGACATATAGTAAATTAAATCCGAAACTTCGGAAATATTGCCATAACTTTAACTTATGAGATAATGTTCAGCTCAATCCAGAGAGGAAATATCAGAAATTATAAACATGATGTGATATTACTGGCGCCACTACTCTAGCCTAGCTGAGGTATATCAATATTTGATATATCCGCATATGCATGAGTGTTCAATGATGATGGGTGCTGAAGATGAAAACAGGGAAAACCACCTATCTTCGTTATCCACCGGATATATAGGATATTAACGGGCCTGAGAATAGATTATACGGAATACACTTCTACTTCAACAATAATGGGTAAAACTTATTGGGTCTGTGGGTTGCTTGCGAGTATTTCGCCCTCTGGGGATGATCAATTATAATTAACTACTAACTTGGATCAAAGTTTTAGCTTAATGCATCACCGACACTAGAGATAGCGGAGTCGGTGATTTTACGTGAGCTTTTATTCCGGTGCCCGGTTGCGCGAACCTGTTTGGGGACAGTCCCTTCAGAGTATCCAGATATCCAAAATACCGTCTATAAAATGTCTTTAGAGAATTCGATCTTGAAACCACAAGCCTGTCCATACGGTATGATCAGTAAACGGCAGCACTGTTCCTGACGAGAATTCTGACAACATTATTCTTATCGAGCCAATAATTGATGTCAATCATTATTGCACTCGGATAGGAACAAAGTGGATAGCGTATAAGATGGTCAAGAACTTCCACCCCTCCTACGCCGACGCGTATATAATTTTTATAGGCAGCTCTTTGGAAATAGAAACAGTTTGTACCATACAGCTGTAGGATGACCCTTCTCTGCCTATGGATATCTGTGGTTTCAAGGTCGCATAAGCTCAACAAAGAATCCCAGCGTATCCAAGGTGGACGGGCTCATAAAAAAACACGGTGTGCAAATGGATTCAGTGCACTGAACATGGATACATCCTCTATTCTATCCAACGCATAATCACAATGACACGCAATGTTTGGTGGGGTTTGTTTTCAATTCTGCCGAAGGATGGATCATGATAATTTGCCTGAAGTTCATCGACCCCAGTAGACCACAAGCCATCAAAGTAGCCTACATCGACGTTTTCAAAAGTGAAAAACAATTTAGTGTGGGGCAAAGATAAAAATGTTCTTTTTATGGTGGTTCTCTCGAGTACCTGGATCGGTGGCCGAAATAGGTACGATAGGAATATGACCAGGCATGCAGCAAGAGCTTCGTCGCGTTTGGAGCTAAGTCCTTCACAAAGAAACGTGTGAGGCCGGACATATAGTATGAATGAAGATGATAGCAGAGGAGAATGAATCTCCTACACAATCAATCCATCATTAATCAACATGAATCTCCTTTCCATGAAATCGTGGCCGGCGAGTGATATTGTGTGATCTAGAACACCATTGGATCGGTTGCTATTACTACACGGAACCTTGGGGACCCTGATTATGGATTTAACTCACGTAGGGTAGGGGTCTGCGGGCCAAAGAACGGACCGACCAGTAACCTCGACCTGACATGTGAGAGTGAGAAGCTTTGACCGACATCACCACAATATTCTAAAGCCAACGACTGCAGAGTAGCTATATCGCCAAACATTCCATGGCATTTATTTCCACTTAAACTAAACCCGTCACGATGGACAAGCTTTTTTTTTTTTTGACGTGATGGATTTTGAGTCCCTAGCTTACCAGGAGACATTTGAAAGTGGCGAGGTTAAAATGCGGAGATGTTTTAACTTTGAACCGATTGCCGAGGTTTGCACAGTCCGCAGCACGAGCTTGCTTCCTTTCTTTTTCCCTGTCGAAGCAACCCTCGATCGAGAATAATAAAATTTCCACAGTCTCGAGATAGAGATACACGGTGCTCCATCTTGTTTCTGCGTCCTCTATTTTTCTCTCTCTGCTGTGGGCTCCGTACTTTAATCGTGTTAAATAGTAGTGATCTGTTTCCTGTACGTTGTGGTTTCATTTTATTTTCACAGCCCCGTCACGAAACACTTCGGCATCAGTGCCCAACTGAACTGGCCAACAAAGTCTCGGTTTTTCATCGCCAGCGAATAAGTACAGCAGAAAACCAGCAGAAGAACAAGCAGAAGAAAGATTCTTGTCCACTGCCTCTTCGCCCCCTCCCGATCTCCGTTCTTCCTTCTCCTTCTCCATGTCCCAGCCCTCTCCTCCTAAACCCTGGGAGCGAAACGGTACTATCAGTGCTCGTACGTGTTAACCTATCCCATCCCAACCCGTCCTCCTCTTCCTTCCTTTTCTTCTCGTCAACCTTCCTCCCTCACTCTCCACACCTCTCTCCCCTATCTATCGACCGACCTAGCCACCACACTCGTTCTAACTTGTCTCTTTCCTTCTCTTAAGCCTCTATCCTTTCATCACCCCCTGTACAAACAATGACCGCCCCGGCAACGCCAGTAGCTTCGGCCACAACAACAACAGCAGCAGCCCCTGGTGCCCCAGCGCTCCCGGCACGGCCGTCGAGTTTAACAAACGCAAATGCCAACCGCTTCGGTGCCGCCGCGACAGCGGCTGGTGGCGCGTATGGAGCCTACAATCGACCACCTGGCTACGGTATGGGCGCCGGCTATGGAGCAATGAGTTCATACTCATCACCATATAGCCGATTCGGAGGTTATGGTGGCAGCATGTACGGCGGTGGGATGGGGATGGGGATGGGAATGGGTGGGCTTGGTGGTTTTGGAGGAATGGGCGGATACCCAGGTGGAGACCCCAATGACCCGAGCAGCCTTACCCAGGGCATGCAGAATAGCACCGCTGCAACTTTCCAGATGATTGAGAGCATCGTTGGTGCTTTTGGTGGGTTCGCTCAGATGCTTGAATCGACATACATGGCGACACACTCTTCGTTTTTCGGTATGTTTCCTGTATATATATTTGCTTTATTTTTACTTGGAATATTTGGCTGATCGCTCTTGTGTATAGCTATGGTACAAGTCGCCGAGCAATTCGGAAACCTCAAAAATACCCTCGGTTCCATTCTTGGAATTTTCACAATGATGCGGTGGGCCCGCATTGCTCTTGCCAAACTCACTGGCCGACCTTTACCTGCATCAGCAAGCGAGTTGACGGCCTCCAACTTTGCCGCCTTCGACGGTGTTAACGGAAAGAGCGGCCGAGCAGGTGTTCCCAAGCCGTCGAAAAAGCCGTTTTTTCTTTTTCATTGTCGCTGTATTCGGATTGCCCTACCTCATGGGTAAACTTATCCGTGCCCTCGCCAGCCGACAGGAGGCTGAGGAGCGAAGAAGGATTGAGGCTGCTGGTGGCCCCGAAATGTTTGCTGCAGGTGGTGCAGCCAGCATGGACCCCACCAAACTCGAGTTTTGCCGCGCAATGTTCGACTTTACACCTGAGGTCCAGGGTGGAGTTGAATTGGACGTGAAGAAAGGGGACCTCGTTGCTGTCTTGAGCAAATGCGATCCCATGGGCAATCCATCGCAGTGGTGGAAGTGCCGTGCTAGAGACAGCCGAGTGGGGTATCTCCCAAGTCCCTATTTGGAAGTTATCACCCGGAAGAATGAGCTTGCTGCCGCAAGTGGTGCGAAGCAAATCACAGACGGCTCAGCAAGCAGAACAGCAACAATGACAAGCGAGATGGCGGGAGAAATGGTAAAAGACACAAAGCCAGGCGATATCAGTATCGAGAGCTTTCAGAAGAGCCAATTTTTCTCGTCATAAGTTTGGGATCGGACAGTTTAAGGTGTTGGGTAATAGATAGGATGGGGTCACTTTTCGTTTGTAGGATGCTGAAAAGTAGGCAGCGGTATACGTTATTGATAATTCTGTCGTTTCGCGTTTCTTTTTACTTTTAAATCTTCTTTCTGTATCATAGGGATGCATCTATTGCTTGCGTTCTTTGTCACTGGTGTTCACTCTATTATGATCTTTTCTTTCTTTCTATACCTGGTGGGGTTGTATTTCGATTAAGAATCATGAATAAAGACAATCATACTACTACGATATCTCATGGATCCCGTACAATCCGTACAATCAAACCAAAGGGTCCTTATCTCAATCCGGTTTCCACTGCAGCACACCGCAGTTAGAACCCAACCACTCACCTTCCCCCATCCCCGCACAAGCCCAGCTGAAAAAGCGAGGCCTTAAGCTCTAACCAACATTCTTCTCAAACCACTCGACCCATTGGCCCAGCTCCCACCCACTTGAAATAGCATTTTCAACGTTACCATTGAATATGACGGTGGGGCTCACATGGACTCCTGTCAGCCGCGCTGCCTTCACATGCAGCTTCAAGTCATTCGTTACCTGGCGCTATCATCAGCCCGAGTCTCCCTCCCTACCACTCACTCATCACCACCAACACGACATACCTGGTTACCGGTGTTTAGAGCACCGTCTACAGGTGTATCCCCGATCTTGAGTAGGTCGTAGATAGTCTTCTGGTCAGCGCCTATGGAACCGGCGAGCGCAGCGAGACGGCCATAGGTCTGGTTGCGTGTCTCGTTCACGACATTGACGTCGAAATACGAAGTCTGGTCACGGAAGAGGGCCGCGGAGAACTGCCAGAATTTTGTGGGGTCGGCACGCTCGACGGCGAGGGCAGCTTCGTGGACTGGATGGAAAGGCGGACGAGTGAGAAGTGGTGAGTAAGAAGGAGGGGAGGAGGGCGGCTTACCAAGTGTGGAGCTGGGGTGCCAGGGTTGCAGTTGGTGTCGGAATATGAACTGGGGAGGTAGGGTTAGTATCGTCTTGGGGGTATGTAGATTGGTTGGCTTTGATACTGACCTGGACCTTGCCGGGGTATTTCCGCTCGACATGGGGTTTGACGTCATTGTAGATGCGGTTGAAGAGCTTTGCGGAGAACTGGGTGGAGGATTAGCTGGATAATAGATGATTCAAATATTGACTGTGAACTCACAGGGCAGACGTAGTCGAGGTCTAGTGTATATATCAAAGCTATTCAGCCTCAATTTCCTTAAATATGAGGGCAAGGTAATGATATTACTTACAGAGCTCCAACGTGTGTACTGGAACCGCCGGAGCATTCAACACATGAGCTGCGAATTTCGGAGCGACAGCCATTGCAGTGTTGGATAAGATGGGTAGAGGGTATTAGGCAACTAAACTAGGTGTTTGTAAACTTCTCAATAGTACTGGTAACTACTGTAGTGACGACGATGGAAGATGAGATGGCTTTGTTGTAGTGTTGAGAGGGGTTTATTGAAGCTTTATATCCACCTCTTTTGAAGACCTTAATAATACAACTATCATAGAGCTCTGCAAGCGTCGTACAATAAACCATTTAGTATTACGTAGGAATCATCCAAAGTGTCGCAATTCCGGCGGCCCTTTCCGCTGCGCAGGTAATCTTCCTTCCTTCCTTCCTACTCTGTGAACTCATGCGCATCCGGGCGAGTGCTTGCAGGATGTTGTTTCCTACTCCAGAGAGATAAACATAAACAGCATATACCCTAGTTATCGTTATCGATAAGCGTAGTAGCACCTAGAAGGAGAAGGGCCTTGGCGACAACTGCACCTTGTGTGACAGTGAGAGTGGGTCGTTCCGCAATTGAGCAGGCTAGCTGACCCCGCCATCATCCATCTCGTCCACCCCACCCAGAAACTTTAGCATCACCATCATCACAAACACGCCCCCGTCCTCAAAGAAGAGAATTTCTGATTCACTTGTACCACTTTCACCCCATCCCCCCTCCTATAACGACAGCCGTACAGACACACAATGTCTGCCAAGTCGGCAGCAGTCAGGGAGCCTCCGAGCGAGCTCAATGCGGTGAAACAGTATATTCGGCGCGGGAATCAGCTTCGCGGTGCTGATCCTGTCATCACGTACTATTGTGAGTTTTCTCCTGTGAATAGCTTGTCTTAGTTTTGTCAAGAGTGGTACTGACTGATCTGGCTTGGGATAGGTTACTTTTGGGCAATCAAACACATTCTTGCCAATAGCCTGCATACACAAAGTCGGGAATGCACTACTTGGACTACGGACCTTATGGATGAGCTTGAAAGGGTACTTTATTCTACAAATCGTCTTATCTAGACCATTCACTGATACCAACGCGTTGGGATAGCGGAAAGCAGTCCTGGATGGTAACGAACTACTCACCGACGAGATGGCCGCCCAGGCCTATGTCGAGAATTTCGCCCTCAAGATCTTTAACAATGGCGTCCAAGTTATCGATGCCAATAGAGCCACCAGGTACCTTACTCACTCTACAAACCCCACTACAAGCTACGCCAAACCTCTAACCTCCCGCAGTCAAACCGCCGATACCCTACTAGCAGGCGCAACCCTCCTCGAAGTTTGCCAAGTATTTGGCGATCTCGATGCAGAGGTACCGCCCCTCTCTTCTTACTCCCTCAAATATCTTAACTAACACTTGCTAGACCCTCAAAAAAATTAAATACGGTAAATTCCATGCTTCACGTATCTTGAAAGCGATCCAAGCCGGTCATGATATCAACCCTCCCAAACCCGCCACTCCAGAGCCCACCCCATCGGAGCCCGCCCCGATCGTCCACACCGAACCACCCCCAGACATATACGGCAACCAGCATACCGAACCACCCCCCGATATCTATGGCAACGCAAACCGGCCCCCCGCCCCCAGCATCGAGGAGGTCCCCGACGAGTCCGTTGAGCTTGAGCCACGCCTTGCCCGTACCTCATTACACACTACTCCCCCGCCAGCACCGCAAACACCCGTCCTCCCCAGCCCACGGTCACCAGAAAAAAACCACGAATATTTCCCTGAGGTACCAACCGTACACGAACCCAGTGCGCCTAGCCTCTTCCCCACAACAATGGGACCAGCGAATACCTCATTCCCCGATATATCACCTTACAACCCCCCACAGCCTCCTCAAGCTTCCTACACGCAAGCTCCGTATGCACAGCCTCCTCCCCAGGCCCCCTACGCGCAGCCTCCTCCTCAGGCCCCCTACGCGCAGCCTCCTCCTCAGGCCCCTTACGCGCAGCCTCCATATGCACCATCCCCGTACTCGCAGTCCCCGCCGCCGTTGAACCACTACCATCAGGCACCAACGCCGGCGCCAGCGGCGCCGCCAAAGAGGGCTAAGAAGGAGGTGACGCCGGAGGAAATGACGAAGGCACAGAAGCATGCGAGGTGGGCTATTAGTGCACTAGATTATGAGGATGTAGAGACAGCAATTGCGCAGTTCCGCATGGGGTTGGAACTGCTGGGTGCCGAGTAAGGGTATATATAGGACTAGCAGCACGGTTATCTTTATATGCAATGCTTTTAATACCTTGGCGCATTGAGTGTTCCTTTCCTTTTTTTTTTTTGGTTGGTTCATTATAGGGCCACAGTTATACCCATCTGTTTCTTTTGTTTTGGAGACTGTTTCGTTTTCAAAATCGCTTCATCTGTAAATTAGCTAGTAAGGAGTTGTGGGTGGCTTTGCGATCATCATTTTAAATCCTAAAAAGTTGTGGTGCGGCGTCTTAAGTCTCAGTATCATGTGTTTTCATCATTGGCATTCAGTAACTGCATAATATGTATTCACATCTTCACCCATTCATTCCTTCCCTAGAACAGGACATAGACTACTGTTTCCTGGGAAATTAACTACATGATGCGCCTACAGCAATGCTATACAAGGTAACCCCCCCCCACATCCATCCAGAACACAAAGAAAGAAAAAGAGAAAAAAAGCTAAACCCATGATATTTACTACACTCATTACATCATAAGCACGGCGACCACAACTCCCACAGCGCCCATAACCGCCCCAGTACCCATCCTTGATCCTGCCGGCGCCGCTCCTCCAGTACTGTTCGTAGTCTGCACTGTATCCGAAGTGCTCGTCGACTCATTACAAGTCGTCGCCGCGGCAGCATCACCATACTCAAACGGCGCAGACCCAACGCCCGTGGAGTTGAAGCACACATCTCCATCCAGGGTTTGCACCGCCTCCGCGGAGAAAGTGATGTCCGCACACTAAATTATTGCGTCACGTGTTATCACTCGTTATTCTTGGCTTGGGGGGGAGGGGAGGGGGGAACATACGTTGTACAGCGCACCACCGTTGTGGGAGAGCTGGACTACTTGGATACTAGCATTGAGGCCCTCGGTGATATCGAGGCCCTCGGGCAGCGTGATGTGTGGGAAGCAGAAGGTACCGTTTCCGGTCTGGTTGAAGGGCCCAATAAGGGTTTCGTTCAGGCTGGTCACATTGTTGCCGAAGCCGATGTTGATATATGTTTGGGCGGATGTGTGGGAGGGCTTGAAGACTAGGGCGCCTCCGTCGAGCGGCCAGAGGGTGCGGTTGGTGTCGGAGATGGATTGGTTAACGCCGCCGCCTGGAGGGGTAGTGGGTTAGTATGAGTTTATACGAATGTTGCAAGGATGTGATTAACGCATACATGGGTAGGTCCATTGGGTCTTGTAGCTGTTACCACGCCAGTAGGGGTATGTCACTGAGAAATGGGCAGAGACTGCGGTGACACTGAGTGCGGCGAGGAGGAATGACTGGATCTGCATTTTGGATCGGTTTATGCTGGAGCTCTTGGTTATTGTCTGAGGGAGCCGATATATCGGAACGGTACCAGTGCAGTGCAGTACAGTAAGGAGGTTCTCACAGGATAGAGGGATTTCGTTCTCTTATATATTCAACTAATCTCGCAGCCTGGTACTAGGTTCCGTTGAAAGGTTATATCACGCGAGACATTCATTGAAAACGTGCCTGTACCCATGCCCGCCTTGCACACTACTGTATATCCAAGGGATTTATCCGACGAGGCGTGAAACTTGCTCAACTTCCTTTCCTTTATCAGCCAGAACCCACTTATTCTTCTTGGCACAAAGGGTGGAGCGAGTGATGGAATCATTGCAGGAACTTCATTGGCCCAACCAGCAATACAAACCCAGCCCACTCCATAGAAATCAAAAGAGTAGAACCACTAATGACCCGTTTTTCTAATCCAATTGGCAGGAGAACCGAAATATGAGAATTGAACCCGAAAGAAACCCGCCCACCTGGTATACACATCAGGCTCGTGTAACGTGCATAAATCCTGGTGTGTGACGGTTGTCTTAAAAATAAGAAGCTTAAAATTCACTCGTACCTTTAGATCGAAGTTTGAGTCTACTGAGTCGTACCGATTCCTGTGTTTAGTGGGGGGGGTTTTTTTTTTACAGTACATCGAGTCTGCTTGTAAACCCAGAATTGAAAATGAACGAATAAATAGGTAGAGGAATTGGCAGCCTCGCGGTCAGTAATTCCATTTTCTTTCTCTTCGTGGACGTTGACCCCTCTCGTACAAATCATATGTGTTGTTGTTGTTACCTCTGCCAAGGAAATAGTAAGGTTGCGCAGGAATGAGCGGGTTTTCCAGGCGGGGGCCACTATGTACTACAGCCCGCCGTATTTGTAACCCCTGCCACCCCCAAGGTTTTGAGCTAGTTTTCCTTTCTTATTTTCCCCAGGAACGTTCGCGCTTTTGAAAGGGAAAAAAAAGCATGCGTATGATTCGGAGGCTTCCGAGGCTGAGAGTTCCCGCGTGGGGCATTTAAGGTTGTTAATTATCCAACCAACTCCATTGTCAGTAGGAGGAGAATATCGCAGGGTGGTTTGAGACAGTTATGCTGATTCGGGATACATGCATAACTTCACAGGACTAGGATCCGTAGCAAATTGAGAACTGAAGACCTTATATTTAAGCATAGAGCCCACACTGATACGACCGTAACTCAGGCTGAGAAATACCATCGCTAACAGAGACACAGTTGGCGATCATGGGACCCCTATGTGGAAGGTAGCATTGTTAACATTCTCAGTGGTCTTATACTAACTAATACTAATTAACACATCTAAGAATACCGAGGGCACTTGTTGAGAACCTCGCCTCTACTATAATTCAAAGCTCGGAGCCTCGGACGGAACGTACGAAAACGAGACCGCGATGTAGAAGAGGAAGGGGATAGTTCTGTTGGTGTGATAGCTCTCTGAGCCATCCTATAGTTATTTATCGACTCGCAGCTCTACGGTGTTCTTTACAGTGACCTTCGCCCTACTGAAAAGCGTTCTCTTGACACTGATACGTACTTAACTCTCGCCAATCCAGCTGTAGTCGTGATATTAGGAATGTTCGTGTCGTCCCAATCTGACATCCACGTACGCCATGGCCAATACCTCAATTATCTACGAACCCATAAGCCGTCTTATCTAGTCGATTCGTACCAATTCACAACTCCCGAGTACTGAGTTACTTTCCCTCAAACCCCAATACTATTGCTGCTTTGCGTACCTAGTTAGCAGTGGGGCCTTGCGTGTTCATGAGGTATCACTCGTTAATAAATACTGCTATATCAATTGGTATAGTCCATCACGAAGCTCGCAAGATCCGTTGTAAATAGCTCATGTTTCTGTAGAACTGTTTATGAAATTTCCAGGACTGCTCGTTATTCCCTGGTTCTGCCGGGGTCGGGTTTATTCCGTTGTTAGCGCCGTTGCGGATTTCGCCAGGTGAATGAACATTCGCTTCGCCAACACTTAAGAGTCTCTATGCCGTCTTTCTTTCTGACCTTGAGATCTCCTGGTAGTGTTTGGTATTAATCTCTTTTGACCGCGTGAAAACTTCCTTCACCGACGAGAAAATCATGGTCCATCACTCGTATCCCAATCCGGTGTGTACGGCAGAACTTTTTTTTTTTTTTTTTTTTTGTTTAATTCATTAATTGCATGCAACTTTACAGTGTACGGCAGAACTGCAAGTCCTAAGAACTTATACCTCGGGGTATAACACCAGCAGTAGGGATATAAGCTTCTAAAGCTCACGGTCTCAGACTGATTTCTCTATTCTCTTGATCTGTCGTTGCTGAGCTAGATATCAATGGGGTATTTCATGCCCAGAAGTATGCCAGGTTAGATGGTCTGACCAAACCTGACCGCTTCCTATTTGTGTCTTGATAGTGGGGGCTACGTCATGTGTGAAAGAGATGTATGTACGAGAAGGGAAGAAGCAAAAGTGTAGAGGGGGTTGGTGGTCCTAAATGTACATGCGCTAAGAGGTCTTTAGATTTGATGGTTAGGCGTTAGGTGTGGTCTTGCCTCTCCTAACCTACGTCCTACTCCGCAATACAAACACCAACATGCCCCCCACCCCCCCTAAATGATCTCTCCCCGGACTTGTTGGCTAATTAACTCTGATTAATCAATGGCTCTTCTGCTATGATGATGATGATTGAAAGAACTACGGGCGAATGTGCCAGATTCATCTCCAGAATCGAGGCTTCCACTACAAGTGGCAGATGGAGCGGATAGCTAAGGATGATTCCCTTCCTCCCAATTCTTCTATCCCCTTTATTAATCCCAGTCACATGTAACCACATGTTTACTGGTGGCCTCGTACACAGAGTATATTTTTATTGATATCCGCACTTGATATCAGCACCAAAGTCTAGGGGTAAAACCAGCCTCGAGCTCTTTGTGTTCTTGAAACCGCCATCAAACAACCCTTCATCACTACATGTAGTATCCTTGAACTATGCATGTCTGTGTGGACAGATGAGTCTAATTACGGCCCAGGGGATATATAGACTCCAATTGAAATAAAAGGTGGAATATTGCACACAGGTCGGCATTAACGGTCTTTACTGAAGGTTTCTGGAACCCAAGTAAGCAGCTTCACTAGGACAGGATAATCATGTGTACAGTCACCACGTATCACTCGCTCCACTAAGCAGACAGGGTGCTGATCTTCGGTCGTCTAAGGCCACATTTATTTCCGCTTGCTTCTCTTCTCGCGCTAAAATCTCCCACAAGGAAAAAAAAGCCAATCAATTGTTTCCTCCCATTCTTAAGTCAAACTAACAAACAAAAAAGTCTAACACGAGCAACAACACGAACAGCAATCAAGACAAAACTACTCAGAAAAAAAATCAAAACCAATATGCCATACCTCCACTATTTTGAATAAATGGAGCGAAAGTGTACCGGAACTTGGGGTACGACACCGGGGAATCAATATCCCCAATTGTCATGCTGAAGAAGATGTTGTTTCAAGATAAGAATAAATAGGAAGGAAGGAGGAAAATACTGGATAAAAATGAGAGAGCATCGTGCCACTAGGAATTCTCCATCCGATCAAAACAGAATACTTTGTTGTTTCAGTGAGTTTTCAACGCTGACGGAGGATTTCTAAACCGGGGGGGGGAACAAAGGGGAAAATTCATTAGTCGGAGGTTTGGGTGGGAAAACTCCTAACTTCAAGTACATGTGGACTTACCGGTCAGGAACTCTTCGAAACTCAATGTTATGTACCTACATCATACCATGCCGATTAGTTTACGGTGATCAATGGCGGAAGGAGGGAGGGAGAATTACCCATCTCTGTCATCATCGTATTTCTTGAAGACTTCAGTCATCCGCTTTAGTGAGATACAACTCTGCACAAACAGATCGAAGCTAATTGCGTCTTGGCCTACACCATTGTTAGCCTAGCGATGCAGGGAGGGCACCGCAGCCCACCTTGCGGGACAACAGCTGCCGGTTGAGGATCCTGACCTCTTCGGTCATAAGACCTGAAAAGCAGCTGCACAAACTGGGGCGAAAGGCGGTACCCGAATGCTTCATGGAATATGTCAGTCGTCTTCTTCCTTTGCACCAGCGGGAGGGGAACAGCGAGCGACACGCACCAGCCAGGGCATTGGTGAACTCTTGGTAGGAAATGTTGCCACTTTGGTCAGTATCAAAACGATCAAAGAGGGCTCTCCAGGCTGCCAAGAATCCCCATAGTCCACTATCCGAGTTTGTTAGTTAAAAATTCAATTTCGAGGGAGGTATGACGGCAACAAACCAGAACTCGTTGAAGCCAATAGTTCCTGAGCGATCGGTGTCAAACATTCTACATATCCCAGTTATTTACAGATGCCCATCAAAAATCATGAAGAGAAAAAAGCTCACCTGATCATCATCCTGACTGTATGCGGATCAAACGAAGTCCAATCTCCATTCACCAGCGCTGCGCGCAACTCTTTCTCACTAAGCTGCCCACTTCCTATTAAGGAACCACCAAAATCAGTCAATTATACCTACAAAAGAGCTTCGTTAAAACCCCAAACCCACCATCCTTATCTACCGCCTTAAAAAGTGGCAACAAAGTTGGATCTACTCCTTGTGGCGGCGCCGGGGTCGGTGGTGGTCTCGACACCGGTGGCGGGCGCTGCTGTGCAAATGAGCCAGGCGGGGGGTTGTTATAGTGGCCTGGCGGCGGCGAAGCATACTGCCCCTGGTGCGGGCGATTGTATCCCTGTTGCTGTTGCTGCCTGTAGGGGTCATGTACGGGAGGTGACATGGGCTTCTGACCGCCCTGGGAGCCAAAACTTCCTGCGGGTCGGGCTGGGGGCGGACGGTTCTCGTAGCCTCCCATCATTTGCGCGGCCTACGGAATTTTAGTTTTTAAGATGCTTGGAAGGAGTGCGCATATGATCGCACCTGTTCGGGCTCGGCATGACTGCGTAAGTGTGTTAGCGCGCGTGTTCAGATGGTACGGTCGGTCTGGTGATCCACCAAGACATGAGGTTCTGGGGGAACGAGCGGGGAGGTGATTTTCTTACGCTGGTAACTCATCGGGGTTGGAGGTATTTCTGTAGGCCATAGTATATCTCGGTGAAAGAGATGTAAATGTGTGGTTTAGCGGGGTTCGGGGCTGAAGGAGCTCTAGGTCAGTAGTGTACTACGTAAAGCAACAACGAAGTAGAGGAAGAGGAAGCAGTATTTAAAGAGTGCCCATTTACTTACCGAGTTAAGGACTATATAATACTTCTAATAGGTCAAGGCAGATGGGGTGAATAGGGAGGGGAAGTTTGAGATGATGAGGATGAGATGCGGACAGTCAAGGGGGGTGGGACCCAAGGCAATAAGAACTTCTTTGAATAGGCCCAGAGGTCTTGGTGGGGTTCGATTTAGGCTTCTGTGGCTGGAGACAACCCCTCCACAAGGCGTAGAAGGGTCCGGAGACGTACCTACATACATGTAACTAACGTATCCTTACCATTCTTCTTACCTATTCTATCAATCATCCCTGAATGCCCCCTCGTCCGTGACGTTGACATACTATCCCTACAATACCCCACTGCACATCTAAACATCTGAACACCTGGACATCACCATTAAAATGACCACTGAACAGTCTCCAGACGAGTACTGGCTATTTGGCTATGGGTCTGTACTCTTGGCCCACAGCTAAACCTCAGCTCTCCTACGCATTATCGAGGCGCACGCAACCACTTAAGGGCAGTTTTGACTGATTTGTGCTTATTCGAACCACAGGAGCCTCATTTGGAAACCGCCTCCGCATTATGGTAGGTAGAAAAAATATTCTACACGCACTAACAAGAAACAAGCAAACTCTAACAAACCTACAGACCGGAGGATTCCTGGCTACATTAAAGGCTACGTGAGGCGCTTTTGGCAGGTATGAGCCACTATATCCAGGAACCAAGTGTCACCACGCCAACCACCACTGCTGACAATATCGTTTTACAATACTTAGGCGAGGTTGGTTCGCCTGGGATAGCACACATATGCACACACCTACACAGCCCATCACTCCATAACCAACCCCCTCATCGATACGTAAATAGGCCAAGGCTGACCGGCTTCTTCTATCCAGTGAAGATCACAGGGGTACTCCAGAAGCGTACGTGTGGCACCGTCGTCTTTTCCAAATAAAAATACTCGGCGATCATGAACTGCACGAAGTTACTAGCAATTAACTCTGGGATCTCTTTTGGGATCTGTTACTATTTCTGAGAAAGAGAATACTAGTGTGAAACGTATCCCATAAGAGATCATTTTAGATGCTAGTTCGTGAGAAAGCTACCTTTGAGCGCATAGGCTAACTAGGCTCTATGAGTTATAAAGTCCCGGTCGAGTCGTAACATTGATCTCCAGATCGAACTGGGAGAAATTGAATGATCATGTAGTCTCCCTGCTGTTGAGCACCCCGAGCTCATATATTAAAGCTCACTAATTTCAAATTTCAGCACGAAGCCGACGATGTTATATGGGGAGTAGCGTGTACGTGCCGCTAACTCTGTCTCTATCCATCAGGAATCACTTGAGGTAACAATTAATATAGACAGGATCGAAAAACCCAAGGTGGAAGAAGTAAAAAAGTAATTGCTGTCCGCCCTGTGACAAATATCTGGTGGTGGAAGAAAAGCTAGGGTGTGGCCTTCTACGGTCACGATAATAATAGATATCAATGCCATACCCAGGCTTTATCCACCCATCAGCGCCCTCTGGGAACTTCTTTCACGTACTCACCTCGCACCAGATACCTTGACATCCGCGAAATTAACGGCTACTCCATTCACACCGTCCCAGTGCACCAAGCGGACCCCACCCTCCCCCCAATCATCACAACCGTCTACATCGGCACCCCCGACAACCCACAATTCGTCAAAGATATCCCATCTGCCGACGATCTTGCCAGGCATATCTTCGATTCTCGTGGACCCTCGGGCGAGAATAGAGAGTACCTGCTACATCTGCATGCTGCTATCATGGAGCTGCATCCCCGGTCGAGGGATAACCACATAGCAGAGCTTGCGGAAATTGGTTTGTAGCACTCTTGGTAGACGTGAGAGGCTTTAGCTGACCATAGTGGATGCAGTAAATATGCTGATAGCGAGGGATGGGAGAGGATTCTCTGACCCAAGGAGTACAGATGAGCAGGAGGAGGTGGAGAGTTGAGCATTAAAGTATAACCGGCCAAGTTGCGAGTACTTATCACCTTTTAGAGTTTAGATGTAAGGTTTTATATATATGTAACTGGTGCTGCGATATTCTTGCGATAGATGATCTGGGTATATAAAGTGGTTCGACCTCAGGGCGAAGGTCATATACACAGAGAGGCCGATTGACCGTTAGACAGTCATAAGAATCAATTCTTCTATATTTATGACGCTGGCTTTTGCCGGATATGTATTACGATACACCTTCTGACACCTTGATAAGCCACTACTATCACATGGGAGGCCATACCCTCAATAGGGCTGCTTCCCTTCCAATTGAGTCCAATTGCGGCCGTCGACTATTCGACTATATATTGGTCGATGATAATCGATCAATATCTAACTTTATGTGACTATAGATAGTCACTAGAAAAATACCTACAGGGTACGTAGGGCTTATGCTCTTTTTTATTCAAACGATACATATGGTTGAAGAGAAACGAGGAGCTAGGTGGTGTTGTGAGGGTGATTGAAATAAAAGAATTGCTCCGTTAGACATAAAGGCGGCTAAGACAAATACAGATACGGTAAACTTGATGTATCCGGTAGCTAGAGGGAACATTGGCCGGGCTTGGCTGCTTATTTGCAGGCTTGGGTACAGTCGAGTGATCTTTCGTGATTTTACCCTTTTTTTCTTTTCCAATTTGTTTAATTCATTAATTGAATGTGATTTTATCCTTGGCTCGACCCCAATCTTTGCTTTGGTGTATTTTCTGGGCTTTATTAAGCAGCATTGAAGCTGCTAGGTTGGAAGATGCGGAGATACAGCCCCCAAGTCGCTATAAACCTCTCCTCATATCTCATTCCACATACACAACATCACCCCGCTATTGTTTGCTAGGCTTTTACCTTCGACCCGCATGATTGAGGGCATGCTTTGGTATTGCCACCGTCTCCTCACTGACATCTTTTCTCCTCTTGATTTATGGGCTACAGTCGGGGATTTAAAAGAGCGGGTTGTGGTTCTGTAGGCTTTTGACTTGTGTTTTTGGTTAACCCATTATATGAGTTTGGTAGGGTCCCGCATGTAGTGTGAACTCGCTGTCCGTATACCTTCGAACTTTGGCTCCTATTTCATGACCTATTTTTTTTAAGTAGATCTAGCTCTGTTTCTTTACGTAATTGCATAATGCTTGGATTTCTGGTAGATTGATCTACCTCAATTTACTTTTTCTAACCTTTTCTAGCATTATTTCGTCCCGATAATCTTTGGTGGTTACGGTGGGGGAGCATGCTAGAGTCGAATTTCCATATAAGGGTACGTTCAGGACCAGGAATTGGTACTCTTATATGGCGTGTACCTTTATAGCAAGGGTCAATTTATACTTTAAAGGCCTAATAAGGGCTGAAAGCTAGAGTGATTATTCTTATAAAAGGTACCCTTATAGGGAGATTCGACTGCGTTAACTTTAAGAAAATCTTAACACAAAATCTTTGGCTTTTAGTAGGCGATTCTGCTTTATCTTATACAGGATGTATCTCTCCTCTTTATCTTTATTTAACAGAACTAAGCCACCAAAACTTAATCTCCTGCCCCAGGGCGAGATACCGAACTCCTCATCAACTACGAACCCTTGGTTTTTACTTCCCCATTTACCTCACAGTCTGAAATGGAATCGGCGCCCTATAAACTAAGGGCAATCACCGAATAATATAACCCCAATGCTGGTAGGCCATACTCGATTGCAATGCCGGTGGGAGGATGTACAGAACAAATCTCTATTGGAGGATGTGTCGAGTGATAGTTCATGACTTCGTTAATTTAGCTTTATTAGTTTTTATAGAAAAGGTCTAAAACGACATATTTTCGGTATACGTGCTCTGGAGTAACACATGATCAAAAATGAGAAAATTCTCTATAATCCAAAATAGAAAGTTTACTTAACCCTACGCCAAGAGCACGAGACATCAGGCAAAGCCAGTAATAAGGGTCGATTCCCAGCCTCATCACTCATCTCTTCCAGATCCTCCTCTAGAGTAGCAAAAAGAAAGTAGCCTCCCAGTTTATTTCACTCCAAAAAAGAACAACAAAAGGTACTGCAGCGACTTATTGATCAGTGAGCGCTACTACCCCCACCCCTGGTTTGAACCCAGGACCTTATCCTGGGTAAACACTCGGTGTCTAACCCGACGAGCAGTCTAATGGTTAACCACTAGACCACTCGCTCATGGTGGATGCTGCGCCAGAAGTGATACTTGATCTTGGCGGTGTGCCAAGATGAAGTAGAACCCTGAC
The DNA here is from genome assembly GCF_003444635.1 of Morchella importuna. Classification (NCBI taxonomy): domain Eukaryota; kingdom Fungi; phylum Ascomycota; class Pezizomycetes; order Pezizales; family Morchellaceae; genus Morchella; species Morchella importuna. Next base: position 72,719 of record NW_025763459.1, on the reverse strand, counting down.
TCTTTGATGTTAATGCTCAACCATCTATGATATTTAATAGCTCAATCACATCGATCCCCCCATCTCTCATCATAGCAAACTGTACTGTTATCTCGCGCCACGCGTTATTGTAGAGCACGCCTACCGAAAAATGTGTCACTTTAGACCTTTTCTGTAATTTTTATCTCAATATTTTATAGATATTAATTTTTTTGATATATAGCTGGGACCGAATTCGAGTGGTATTACGGTCTACATAGATATCCTCTTAAATTGGGGAGTCGGGTTTTGCAGTTAGTGAACGGGAGAGCGTCTTGTTGAGATCCTTCTATCACATTGTGACTCTGGCTGGTCCAGAAGACTATTTGAAAAAACTTCTCTCGTGATCTCATCAGCAAGCTCTCAGTGCCAACTAACTCGGCACGGTTGAGTGTTTTTGTCACTCCTCAACCTGCTACATTGGCTCCTTACTATTGCCAGTCTAATATAAATTTGATGGGATGCCTATGTTATATGGCACTGTAACAGTCAGGCTGACCAATAACGCAATACCTCACACCTTAAACATGCCCCGAGTGATACTTTATGACCTTATCTCCATTACCGGGGTATCAAAATAGCAGTAGCTATGATTTTAAAGATTGAACTTTTATTGCTTTGATATTTTGAGCAACCTTTTATGTAATTGGACCAACGCCTCGTAATCTCGCGATAAATGAAACAACCCTAATATACAATGATTGACTGGCAAAGAAACATAAGTGATACTTTTAAGATGCCATAACGGTAATGCCCAAGCTTATACGATCTCCTCGCTCTTCTTTCTGCTCTTCCGCGCTTTTGCAGGTTGCGCCGATTCAACCTTGTCGCTAAGGTGGTGCCGGCCTACACGTAAGATAAAGCCAGTTAGCATAGGTCAGATATCAAGCAGTTAAGAGTAGAGGTTCTATAAACCGGGGGGAGGAGATGGGCTCATACCAATTCCAATTGATGCAAATACAGCCAATATCGCCACAGCCATAAAAAGGTACCACATGGTACTCAACGCCTTTGCATACGCATCCTGCGCGATAATCTTCTGCTCCTCTGGCAATTGTTGAACATAACCAACGGACGCCGCCGCTGAGCTCCCAGAGATTGCATGCACTGCCTCCCTCGACAAGGATGAAGCCGCTAACTCTACCGACTGGTTCTCCATCATATTCTGGAACACAACAAGGCCGATACAGATCGCGAGCGCAGTGCCGAGAGATCTAACGAAAGCAAATGTGGTAGTGGCGGTGCCAACATCTTTATGGTCAATCGTCGCGTGGATCGCAATTAGGGGAGATTGGAAAAGTGGACCACAGCCTATCACTCGGTTAATCGATTGGTTAGTAATCATGGGGGGGGGAAATGATTGCATTTACCAATTCCTGCCAGAATCTGGTATATGGCGAGTTTTGACCAGCTGCTAGTTCGGTCGAGATTTACAAGGAGGCCTATTCCAAGTGCCATTATGGCTGTTCCGCCCCAAATTACCTGCTGATATTGGCCTTCATAGGCGATTAGTAAACGGCTATGGGTCAACGCTTAATACAGGGTTTACCAACCTGTTCTTGCAATGAGGAAGCCGGATGCAGCGGACACTAAGGAAAGCACGATGACATATGGCAATACGAAGACCCCTGATAGCAGGGCTGAATCTCCGCGTGCAGCTTGAAAGTATCTGCATTGGTGTGGAGAAAGAGATAAGCTTTAAACTTGCAATAGTCAGGGATGGAGGGGAACCTACAGTGGAATAAAGTAGCACCCCGCAATGAATATCATGCCATGTAGGAAACCGATCAGATAGCAGCACGCATTAGTCCGATGATTAAATAGCCTCAGGGGCATGATGGGTATTTTGGCTATCTTCCATTCCACAAATACAAAAGTAGCCACCAAAAGCAGCCCGATTATGATGCAGCAAAACACCATTGGCGAGTTCCATGGGTGCGATACGCCCCCAAACTCCAAGCCTAACAAAAAGAGCACGGTTCCAGAAACGATGAGAGCGGTCCCTTGGGTTTAATCAGTAAAAGGCACCTTCTCGTCAGAGCTCTAGGAGCACTTACCTAGCCAATCCACTCTTAATAGGCCCTCACTGAAAGAAATCCGAGGCGACTCAAGATGCAGGAAAATCACCAATCCTAATATCGCAATAACACCAATTGGGATATTGATCCAGAAGCAGAGCCTCCATGTTGCCTTTTCGGTGAAAACGCCCCCCAACACTGGACCAATTGCAGAGGCGAATGCCCATGTAAGCCCGACATAGGATAGGTATATGCCTCGTTCCCTATTAAGACACTTTATAAGCAGGCGCCCCTATATCCGCCTGGGTTCACTGGGAAGTTTGTACCTCACGGCTACCAGATCCGATATGGTAACGTTCACGAGCCCTAGCTGTCCACCTGCTCCAATTCCCTGGATCACTCGACCTGCCAGCAGCATCCCGATATTTTGTGCAGCGGCGCATAATATACTATCGCATGAATCATATATGAGCTTTTGAAAATCCTAATGAAAGTGGTAACACATGTACAAGTATACCTCCCAATCAAGAATATAATGCAGGCAGATAACAGGACTGGTTTCCGGCCCCATATGTCACTTTAAAAATTGGCCCATTCAGTAAACGTCATATCCATATCTCCTAGGAGGGATCCTTACCTGAATTTACCCCATGATGGCAGTAAGCTGCGTATCCGGACCTTGAGTTAATAGACTGTAATTTAAGTTGCGATCCGTAAGGGGGTCGGGGCACCAACGCTGCTGAAGCCAATAGATAACTACAAACAATAGCGAACCCTGAGGTTAACCTAAACACTTCAAAAACTGTACATAGGACGGATAGACTAACGAGCTGCCGATCCAAGTATAAGCTGCTGGCGACTTGAATCGCCCAGCTATCACAGGAATGGCGGTTGTTACTATGATTCGTTAATATCAGCTGTAGCTTCAAAAGCCAGACAAGTATATAGTTATTGTTTCATATGTTCTTACTAATTGTTTGATCAAGAGCAGACAAAAACACACATAACTAGAAGAATCAATCAGCATACTCAAGCCCCAGACCAACCCTTCTGAATCCTCCAAACTCTCGAAGTTTCCTTAAAAAGAGGTAAACCTACACAAAGCGCAAGCACAATGATGGCTTTCCTGCGAGAGTTCAATTCTTCTGGTTGCTCATTCTCCGCTGGTCTATTTGTTTCTGGTGACTCATGTTGCTTCTCCATTCGGGAATCAGAATTGTTAGGACCCAATTCGTCATATGTCGAACTTGACGCTTCGGTTTCAGTCGGGGCATCCTTCTCAGACCGATGATCTAACGATGATGCAGCTTCCCCTGCTACGGGAGGGGGGGATGCTGCTGCTGCAACGGTCTCTGAAGAATTCTCCATGATATTTCTTTAATGAAATTTAGGAGTTTCGGGCGAAGGGGGGAGACTACTATAGCGTGATGATAGTCTCGGGTGAATAGATACCTCTACTAAGGTTTGATAGGTTCCGAAGAAAGGAACTAAGATGAGAAAGAAGGGAAAGAAGAGGGACAGAAAAAAAAAAGCGGTTTGAATGAGCTTTCGAACTATTGTACGGAACTCGTTGGGTCATAAATAATCATTGATGGAGAAACTAGTCTCGATTTCGCCTTTAACTCTTCTACTTGCACGAATCTAGAATCTACTCTAGACGCATTGTCACCACCCCCTCAGGCCCACTGGCCTAACAAGCCTTAAACTCGCCAAAACAGCCATCATAAAGAAGCGAGCGAGGGTAATCAAGCCCAATACGGGATTTGATGCCTGCTACCTTTCGGCTTTGTCCGGTATGCAGGAAACGATATCCTAGTCGGTCCCCACGCTGGGGTAAGTGTTGGTAAAGAGGCAAACAAGAGAGCCAATGAAGAGCTAGAATAAGACGATGAAGTAAATTATCCGGTGACTTCTATAGGTAGCACATGGCCGAACATTTCAGTGCCTATCGCAGTTCGCCGCAAGTACATAGAGAAAGCAATCCAAGTACCAACTTTATGCCGGAAGCATTCAGGGCTTGGCCGGCTCTGTCGGTAACTATCTACATGTATGTCGCACCTTTAACAACGTCCAATTTGCTTTTTCTACTTGCAATCAACCAACGTTCAACCGCCGTTCCCCGAAGAGCATTTCCTTCACTTTTTCTGCCCAATATCACGGAGTTCTCCACATCAGACCAGTCAATCGGGGGATATACGGCACTTGTGAACGTTACACGGCACCCACTTGCAGAAATGTCATCAACTAGCAGCGGCATTCCCTCTAACGACGAGGAGGCTGCCCTCAAGGATGTAAGTCTCGGGCTTTGCTAAGTCTATCGATCCAGTTCTCAATTGCAAGCCACCAAATGTTCACTCTGCTTAGGAGCTTGCAACCCTCAGGATCGTGCGTGCAACACTAGAGTCGATGAAACAGCTTGTGGGCGCGATCCATGAAGATATAGAGACGGCTGCTAAAAACTGTGAGGACGTGACAGGTATGTTATGTCTTGTGCGACTTTGCGTGTAGGTCTTTTGACGCGTTCTACGCCGCGTACGTGTTTAAGCGTTATTTTTTGTTAAGACCAAATCTATAGGGCTACACAAGCGCTGGGACTTGGCGATCGAGCAGAGCCGGGACGTTAGGGTAGATCAAATTCAAAGCACCTCTGCTGCCCAGAAGCAATGATAGGCCCACAGTACTCTCGGGACGACAAGGAAAACCTGTAACCGCCTCCCCAAAATTTGATTGTGTGGGGGTTCATCTTAGTTTTATTCTAACTCGCACCCTTTCACTTTCATCCGAAATCATCTATACTTTTTCTTTCGTTACAGGCACTAATATACACGGTTGTCTTTTAAGTTCTCCTTCTCATCAAATTTATTTTTAAATTTGTACAAGTCAATAGCTACGTACTTCATACTTCATATCCCTTCCCATCAAGTCTTTCCAGGAGTTCCAACCAACACCCAATGGCAATCAAACTCAGTCAGAATGCAAGATACAAAAATAATAAGACCCAACCATGCAAATGCAAGCTGTAAAAGGAAAACGGTGGAATGAGAAATCGACCAGAAGTCCATAATAAATAAGAAATAAAAACCAACCCAAACCATATGGACCGAGAAAGTGAAAGTGGGCGAAAAGAAGGAAAAAAGCCGGCAAGACAGCCCGAAGAATCATGACAATGGAAATAAAAACACAACGAACGGATAACGCCGATTTCCGTTCCCAGCGTAAAAAAGAAATTCGTCCACCCTTCCTACTATCATAAAAACAAAAGAAATAAGTGTGAAAAAGATCAAGCGAGTGCCTATTCAAACCGAAAAGGGACGCCACGAAAGAACATTAAAAACTGTATGAACTCAAACAAACGATGCCTCCCAGTAGGATTACCATAGTAAGCCTTCTATGTTTTCACACGTTTCTGAAAGGACGATATAGCTCCCTCATCCTCATGGTCCGATGAAGATGGGCTTTTCCTTTTCCCATTGCTCTCTGGAGGATCCTTGAAAATATTGCTTCCTGTGCCTACTACTGGTGTAGTGTAGTTGATGGGGCTGGGCAATATATTATCAGTGGCTCGATGGTTATAACCGGGCCAATCCGCATAGAATACTGAAGGTGATGGCAGCAACCCATGATCCACAAAACGGCTAGGAAGTGCAGATATAGGGGTTTGCTCAGTTGGTCCAGTTGTAGGAGGCGGACGAGCAAATGGATTTACTGGGCCAGTGGCACCTGCACTCAAAAGAGTTCCAACACTTGGCGAAGGGGGTGGAAGAACAGTATGACCTCCCTCGTTCACGCCCTTTGCCGAATGGTTTCCTGTAGTTCCAGAGGACTCATGTGCAGATGATTCACCAGTAGCACTACCGGCGTCTGAATGCTCGCTGGGAATTTGCACCTTAAGTCTAGGTCTAGATCCCCCCGGCTTGCCGGAATTGGAAACCATACTATTGGTACGAGAGGGTGGCGGTGGAATCGAGTCTTGGCGAGTTATGGGAGGAATTGTATTTGCAGGCTTTGGAGAGGACTCTGGGATATTGTCGGGCTTTGTGCTTTCTGGAACAGTTGTATTTGCAGCCGGTCTTGACAGGGTAGCAACGTCTACAGAGTGCGATCGTTGTGACCCTTGCACCCGGTCGCCATAGAAATGTTGCGCAAGTAGGGAATCACTAGGGCCCACTGGAGTGAACATACTTCGAGACTTTGCTGGAGCGCGCTTCTGTATGACAGCAGGGTGAGTGTCAATGCGTGGCGGCCCTTCAGAAGGCATCCTATCCGGTCCCGACGGAAAAGCCGGTGGCATTGGCATAGGCATAGCTGGCGGCATAGATTGTCGCCTATTGGCCTCACCTATGAATACTTGGGCCTGCGATTGAGCCTGTGTTTGCGGTTGCTGCTGCTGCTGTTGCTGCTGCTGCTGTTGCTGCTGCTGCTGTTGCTGCTGCTGCTGTTGCTGCTGCTGCTGTTGGAAGGCTTGATACGACTGTGCTTGTTGCACAGACATACCCATGACTGAGTTATTCGTTTGCGGGTTATAAACCGAGGTGTTTGGCATGCCATATGCTGGATATCCGTTCTGTTGCTGAGCCTGAGATGTTGGGTAAGGATTCTGGGGTACTAGATTTGAGCTATCCCGCCTTTGGTTTCGCGAGTTGGGGCGCGAAGGCTGTGGTGTCGTACGGGCTACCATCTGAGGCATCGGTTGATACTGTCCTCCTACAAGGTTCTTTGGAGGTATGGGTGGGGACGCAGAGGCAGTGTGCTGCCTATTGTGCATCTGGGATGGTGCATGTAGATGATGAAGCACTGAAGCTTCCCTCTCTAGAGGGACATCATCAACATCGTCGTCATCGTCATCATCACCAGCGTCCGCCTTGGCCTGAAAATCGGCTGGCCCTTTATGTTCGTGCGCGTTTTCATACTGCTTCGAGTTAGCTCATGGTTCGCGATCAGAAAGAACCATCTGGGGAGGATCAACATACATAGCTATGCCGACTAATAATCTCCTGAACGTCCGCTGATGAGAACTGGTACAACTTTTTGTTGGCGCCGAATATTATAACGGCAATGTCAACGTTGCAGAGCACGGATAACTCATGCGCTTTCTTGAATAAACCGCCTTTACGTTTGAGAAACGTTCTATCGAGAATGTCAACACAAACTGTCCGACAACGGATAACAATACAAAAAAAGAGGCTTACACTTGACGGTTACGGTCATCTTTGATCGGTTTAATTTCAATCTATGCGACGATGTGTTAGCCGTTTGCGCGATCAAAGAAAGGGAATCTCAGACAACGCGTGAGCAGAATAGGATAGAACGAAGGGAAGTGCACGCATGTATAGTATGTACCTTTCTTCGGCCCATGGTGAAAGCTAATTACTAGCCAGGACGCCAAAAAATAGAAGAACGCGCCAACTGATTATCAAAGATCGATAATTGTACAGTCGCTATGAACTCAAGTGAGGTGGGGGGGGGGGAATGTGTACTATTAATGAAACAGTGTGGACTGGGCGACGCGACGGAATTGGCACGGGTTATAATAAGAACACAAATGGGTGCTAGAAGGATACGTTCTATGCAATAGAAGCGATAACGGTTGGGTAGTGGGAATGGAGGGGGCAGATCTATTTAAATAGAAACAGGTTAAAAGTGGAGAAGCCTCTGCCTTTTCTACTTAAACGATAGGATGGGATGGGAGGTGATGATAATGTTGGGTGAGGGTAAGTAGAGTCTGTTCTGAATATAGAAGAGAGAAGTGTGGACGATGTTCCCCGAGATATATAGGAATATCTGAGGGGTGTGTGAAAGAGTCAAACACGTCGGGGGGGGCCCAGATTCGCGTGCTCTACTGTTTTTTGCCTATGGTTTTCCGGCTCTACTGTGAGAGGTGTGAACGGACGTGCGGTAAGAGGGTGAGTATGAGAGTCCCTTGAGAAGGCCAGACAGTGGGGACATGCAACCTCTTTAAAATAGAAACTTCGCCTCCCAAAAATAACTCACAGGATGTCCCTAAATTAGACCGAATAAGTCAATTTGTGTGCTTTTCCGTGCACTCTTCTTCCCAATGCGGTGCGAACGAGGCTAATGTCTCGGTTGAACGTCGGACCACGCCTAACATCCATGCTCCTTCGCTGACCTCAACGGGGCGACTCAACGGCCGCGCTCCAGGGGTCTTTACTCCCTATTAGACTGGCATCGCACAGGGCGAAATCCGTCCCGCACATACCAACATGCAAGTCATTTGGAGCCTCCTCCACCATCATCAGCAGCTCTCTTTTAATACCCATATGTTGGTAATGTACATGTATGTTGGTATGTAGGACTATTATGTAGATCTATGTATTGCGAGTACATGGCCGTGACATAATGTGGGTGTACTTTGCCCGGCTACGTTTTTATGGCGCGTGTCCCGTAGAAATAACTACATGGTTGATTCTGTAAACATACGCCTACCAGTGTCATGGACTTCTTTGTACCCTCTGCCTGAGCATTCTTGGCTTCTCCTCATTTGCTGGATCTCCGCGATAGGACAATATTGCTTCTTGGCGGTATAATAACCGATAGGTTCTTCCAACAAGCTTTAGTCCCAGGGATTGCATGTAGCTACTCCACCACAGCTCTCGTGGTGGGTGGGATACCTGGCCAGGCTGGTGGTCCTGTATGCATATCGCACGCGCGCGCTGCCAGAATTGAGGCGTAAACACCATCACAAGCGGAAAATTACCATGCAAATTCCTTCTGGAACACTGCTATTTCTATCCCCACATATGTTTATGCTGATGACCACCCTTGCCTTATTAACATTGCATTGCCCCACGCACAGAAGGACGTTTCATATCTTTCTAGGTCCCACGTTTTTATGATGCTGGTCAAGTTAACTGCAAAGTGACTGCATGTGGGATTTCTGGATCTTGGGTACACACTAAGAAGACTCAGTAACCAAAAGTCCTGGCTCCGGGGTTTTGGGTGAATCTCCATGTGATATTAGCGCTTACTTTGATATCGGGCCGGTTTGAAACGATGGAACTCAAGGAAGAATAAATTAAATCTCCATAACTATAAGTTTCCCTCATTCCTTCAATGCATCGTGTCCCCAATTCTTCAGCGACTTATAACTCTTACTGTTCGTATTCTTCTTTGCCTGTTCCTCTTGAGCTAGATGCCGCTTACAATAAGATACGACTTTGCGCATGTGGTCTATGTCCTCATCTCTGTATTTCTCCAAGACCATGTCAGGATTGTTTTCGAGGATATCAACTATATGACGGCCACTGTAAGATTACCCCCGTTAGATCTCTGATCGCTTATTTGAGGGTACTAGTGGAAACCCGTGCCGCGGCATCATACCTCTGATGCCCAACTGTTTCCCCAGTACCATCTTTAGTCCATCCAGAGGAGATGGAAGCATCTTCTTTCAACCATTCCGATAATTCGGCCGATGACATGTTAACAAGCCCATTAAACTCACTACTCGGAGTCTTTTCGTCAGAAATTCACGCTTAAACAGTAATTGTGTCATCCAACACTCACTCAATGACTGTCGCCTTATCTTTCATATTTGAGTGATTTCGGGTTGTCAGATGATGAATATTTGGAAGTCGTGAACTTTGTGGTCGGATAGGAAAACGCTTCGGGCTGGTAGAGAAAAGGAGCATGCGACTTGGTGGCATTTTCGCTTACATGAATGGCATGCGAAGCTTTGACCAGTTTTTATTCTCCACAGTTTTGAATCGACGTCATTATTCGTCTACAATACCGACTCAGACGACTGAGATAACGACCTCGGCGATCTCGCCTTCACACTCGGCGGCCCGGGCAGCTTGCTACAAGCAATCGGCACCTTTGTAGGGATCTAGGATGTTCATAATGCTCGTATCAAAGTCCAAGGCATGTATGTACCCGTGTTTTCTATGCACATGTATGTTCCCGTTCGCCGGATCTCATATTCCAGTGTCTCCAGTGCGGCAGCTTTCTTGAGAATATCGCTTCTGCAATTGTGTATCAGGCCGGTTATCAATGCCGAGAAACAATTGACGTATAAATCGTGGCCCTTTGCGGCTCCCCACATAAAGAAGTTTTGTTCAATCCAATTGTTCTTTGAAGAATCACTCAAATCGAACCTGAACCATATAACATTGCATGCAGCAAATCACGAGATCTGGCTACATATCAAGACATGACGCTGCTTGGCGGCGGATGTTGGCTGTTCGAAATCACCACCCGCGATTTTTAGGTCGTCAGATCCGATCTTTGCTGCCTGCTTTGAGCTTCTCACTCGCTATCGCGTTAATCCCCAAAATAGAAACACATAAGCTGTCACTGGGCGGGCGTATAAAATATAGCGCTAGGCTGAGAACGATATAGGTAGATGACTGTAAGCCTCTTTCGTTATCAGGGGTGTTGACCGGAACAGTCCCTGACACCCTGTGGCTGGAACGATCCCTGAAGGTGCTCACATGGGACATGGGAGCTTACCAGGCACCATGAAAAATTGGGATTAAAATTAAAAATTTAACCAAAAGGTACAAGAGTTATCGGGTCGCTCGGGCACCCTGTCTAGTCTCTAGTCCTTTAAGCTCGCTATTAAAGTTGATTTCCAAGACGGGAGAGGTTCATCTATCGAGCAATCTCAGCTCATTATCGATGCCCCCCCCCCCAATAAACATGGGATGTCCTGGTGTACTGGAAACAAAGGATGAAGCAGACTGAGATCGAGGGTGAAAACATTCATCAGCTCTTCTAGCCCAATCATAAGACCTTTTGGGAATGCATTTGAACATCATCTCGACCCAACTAGAGGGGAAAAAAACAAATTCACAAGTGGACCTTGACCCGTGTCTGTTTCTGCCAAGAATTCACGAACCGCAACATATTGTTTCTACTAGGGAGCTCTGGTTGGATGTGTTGCAGAAAGAGAGTCTCAGCTAGACCTAATGTACCTAAAGAGGTAGACCCCAAAGAAGAATCTATGAAGTGGAAGGGATGGAAAGGGGGAATGGTCGCAATTGTAGTGGAGTCTGGGGGGAAGGCTCATTGTTCACTTGCTCGTCTGTCCGCTGTTCCCTGACGTGAAGTTTTTTCTTCTTCTTGTTCCTGCGCTGCTCCAGGTTCTTACTGGGTTTCTCTCTCTATCTGGGTCGCCGTCGCTGCTGTTGTACACTGCTTTGTTGGCAGTCCCCTTTCGCTCTCTACGTCCAACTCATCAATACGCTTCCGCGACCTCTGCAGCCAGCACGCCCACCCTGTAACTTTTCTGGGGTACGTCCATACACCTATTCGATCAGATACTCTCCCCGCAGACACCGGCTGTCGACAAATACAAGTCTTTTCCCTCTTGCCCCATTCCTTTTGGATCCATTCCATTCCTGTTTGTAATTTCCTGTCCCCGTCAAACTCACATCAATCGCTTCATCTCATCTCATCTCCTATTTTGGCCCATCAGGAATTATATACTTCCTATCTAGCCTGAAAACATTCCCTAAAAAAAAGTATTCCCACCACCCCACCCCAGTCCCGTCATCACGGCTCCTCCTTCGCTTGTGCAAGCTCGGCGAGAAGGAGTGCAAGGACTTAACTGCTGCACGTTTTCCTGTCTTCCGTCACGTCAGTCAGCTGCAACATCTGATAATCATTCAACCCCTTCCCCAATGCCAGCCTTTCTCAACAAAGTCTTCAAGAGGGACAACGCTGCCGCTATTAGAAAGGCTGAAGCAGAAGCTGCTGCTGCGGCAAAGCCTGACGAAGTCAAGTACGCGGACGCGTGGTTCCGAACCTCTGTAACCCCGGAAGAAGTCCAAGAGCTTCTGAGGGGATGTACGAACGAAATCAAGCATAGAGGTATGTACCTACCAACCTCAATCCAACCATCAATTCGGTTCAATTGAGCTCTATTACGCGTGGGAAACCTCAAGGGGATATCTTGAGAGTTGCTGATTTGCTCGAATTTATTTTTCATTTATTATTAGGGCTGTCCACACCTTTCCTACTATTACCATTTAGACCAAATTCAGATCCTAGCGCCGCGCGAACCTTCATCCGCAACTTCTTTGACCCGGCGACCGGGCCGTTGCGCGGAGAGCATCTGCAGCAAGAGCTCAGATTGACCGAACCTGTGGTATGGAAATGAGTTAGCTCCCCATACCTTGTAAGCTTCGTGCCTGACACGCTTTTCAGGTACTATGCAGCACGTTGAAATGGTGCTGGAGTCGACTTCCCGGCGGTGTGGTAACGTGGGATGTCTACGAGCTTTTCCGTCAAGGGGAAATCGGTATGTTTGCTCTAGAAAACTTCCAAACTGGATGGAAGTCATGCTGACAGCTACCCTGCAGAGTCTGGCATGGCCCGTGACTCGTTTGCGACCTTTATCCCTATCAGTGCCGAGTCAGAGGCTAGATCAAAGATCATTTTCGACTTTTTCGACCTAATCTCTGCCATTGCCGCCCATGGAAAACATAATGGGCTGGGTGGTTTGAAGTTGTCAAGGCTCGCCGGATGGTGGGCTTTTGAGCACAGCGACGGTGGTTGGGGTTTTGAGGGCGGATATGCATCGTGGTCAAGGTAAGTGAGTTGGTTAAGTCAACTTAGTAACGCTGTCTCACAGTTATTGCTCTTATAGGGGTGCAGATGCCACGGCACATATGTTTTTTGCATATCTTCGCTCGCTTTCACCCGCTGAAGGCACAAAGGGTGTCTCTGTTTTACCAATTTCGTTGAAGGCCCTCCTTGCTTCCGTGGACTACCCGCCTACTGCGCCATCCCAGCTCCAGTCACCATCAGTACGGGTTGTCGTAACAGTTGACAACGTCTCGCCTACTCCATTTGCCCTTCTACGACGTGCCAAAAACTTTCAATATGACCCAAGGGAAAAGGCTCTACAGATATTCAGGGAATATGATGATCCCGTACAAGGTCTTACTGATGAATGCAAGCGTGTCATGAAATGTATTTCTTCTACAAATCAATCTTCTGCCGGGCCTTTCAAAACCTCAACTGGTCTTCAGGAGCAGTCCTGGTCAAGATTCCAAGATATGGGATTCTCTGGGCTGTTGGAAGAACAGGGGAGCGATTCTGAAGGTGACGTTGATGGATTGTCAATGCGCGGGTCAGATACATACCGTAGAAGAAGAGCTTCAACACAGCCTGCTACACCGCGTGGTGATATGGATCTGATAGACCTTGCACGCCCGCAAACCCCGTCATGGGCAGATTTCATGCAAAGTGGGTTTGGAGAACGTGATCAGGGAAACAACGGTCCTAGACCTCTGTTATTGCCCCCGGACAAGGTTTTGCCTCCCATTGACACCGATTCTCGGGTTAAGACTTCGGCATCTCACAGAAGAATCGATGAATCGATGGATCCTGGTGAACTGTCAACAGTGGCTCCCATGAATATGGATGATGCATTTTGGTGGGTCTGGATGTCAAGTTTGGCAGGCGAGGAACCAACACAGCGTAAGGCTGTGTTTGGAAGGTGTGCCTTGATTGAAACTGCCATCGAAGATGGAAGATGGTTGATTGTTGAAGTAGGCTCTTTATATCTGTCCCGTACCCGAAGCACAAACTGACTGTTTATTAGGAAAAAGTAAGAGGTGCTGCAGTAAAGCCCGACGACGCGCTACTACCAAAAGATAAAAAGAAATCCATGAGAAGTATGTTGAGTAGAAGGAAATCAGTAGGCAATGCTAGTATGCCTATCGAGCTTCCAATGAAATTTGACCCTTCAAACCCTCCTCCTATGCAAAGGACAAGAATTGCGCCAGACCAGACGGCCAAAATCCAGCAGGCAGCGCAATCTCTCAAACAGCAACAGAACCAGGCTGAGAAGAGTCATCTAAGGTCGACTCCTGGCGGTCAAAGGTCCGCTGGCCAGAAGACAAACAGTGTCTTTACTTTACAGCCCGTAATTGTGTCCGAGGCTACGCCAGCGATGAAATGGGCAAGCAAGTACGATCGCGATGCTATTAGAGATGCATATCTCAACGGTCTTCCTCTGCCTGATACCAATACAGCTTCGCGCCCTCTTACAGAAAGATCACTGCCAGCTCTACCTACAGATGAAGATGACGATGATGAGAGAGAGGAAGAACCACCGCGTCGGCAAAGGCCTGTGAGCATGCTACCGCCGCCCAAGGACAGGCCAGAGCCCATTAGCAAAACTGAGCCTGTCACCAAGTCCCCGAGCAAGCCTGTGCCTATCAGCAAAGTCACAGCTCTTCCATCTCCAAATTCTGGTCCTTTGAACCATCCTGCTTTGAGCCTTCCGTCGCCCACTACAAACGGATATTCGTCTCCAGCACTACAGAGTCCTCCCCTTCCCTCGCCAAAGTCCAGAACATCTACCAGCTCTACCCCAGAAAAGATCAGGAAAGTCAACCGATTCAAATCTTTCTTCAGCAGTAAGAAAACTGAAACTACCGCTACACCGCTCGCCGAGACTCCAAGCACCGCCAGTCTCACTGTTAAAAACACACTTCCCAGCAGGACGCCATCTCTATCTAAGAGGAACGGCCCGATCAAGTTCCAGGCTGCCGTTTCTGCATCCACTATGACCCCAAACAATGACCCCCGCCCCAGGCTTCACGACAGAGAATCACCAAACCCGGGCCCCGAGGAAGTGCGTGCAGCGACACAAGTATTTTCATCTTTTGATCAAGGCCCACTTACAGACCAGCCTGCATTCATTCAAGATGACTCTACCGACAGCTCTCTGCACCACTCGCCCGTCGAGGAGCACATGCCGGTAGCTCACGAACCTGTTCATGAGCCTGTACACGAGCCTGTACACGAGGCCGTGCATGAGCCTGTTTATGTGAACGAAAAGATTTCCGAGGAGCATAGCCCAGTCTCCCCTGTTGAGCCCGTCCCTGTGCAGGACAGATGGGCACAGATTAGGAAGAACGCCGCCGAGCGGGCGAAGGTTCCTGTCCAGACCGAGGAGTTCTCTGATGCCAGAGGAAGCCAGGATGATGATGAGACCAGTGGAGAGGAAACCATTGAGTCCAGAGTTGCCAGAATCAAGGCTCGCGTTGCTGAGATGACTGGTAACATGGAGCCCAGCAGGGCTTAAATGGCTGGTGTGAGCGGATCAATCCAATTCTTGAACATCATTGACCATCCAAAATATCTCTTTTTCCTTTTTTTTCCTTTTTTGGAGTCAATTAACTATATCTTTTTATCTCTTTTAAAATTCAGGACTGTTCTTGAACGCGTCTTCTTGTTCAATCTCTTTTGTCACTTCCCTTCACAACTTCTCATAAGTGGAAAGTGGTCCCTTTGGAATAGCACTCTCTTTTTCATCTTCAGACCGATTGAAAAGTTTTAATAACTACCTATTTTACTACTATCGTCGCTACCATACTACCTTCGCTATTACCATATATCCGATCTCTTATGTGCTCCCTCCATCACGACTCTTTTTTTTGATTACTTAGTTACAAACCCAAACAACTAGTTTTTAGTTTTAGTCTCTTTTTTTGTCCCTATTATTTATTTCTTTCGGCGAAAGCAAGATACCCGCACGCAATCTAGCACTGCAATCGTTTACAACGTTATTTTCCTTTCTTTTTCCTTCTTCTCCATTGGTGGATTGTCGGCCCGCGCCGTAGGGTCCTCCTCCCTTTTAGTTCTTCCCGCCTGTAGTTACCTGTACGTACTCATTCGCTTGTCGGGTGCCTTCGCGGTCAGAAAGTTATTCTTTGGTCCTGTTCCACTATTCCGTTCGTTCGTTCGAGGAGTTAGTTACATCTAGTTAGTTAGTGCGAGATCGAAACTTTAAGCTCCGGGGGATCCTGCTGGAGTACTACTACATGTATGTAGGTACTTTGGCGGCCCAGCTTCTTCTTTTAACAAATTCTCCGATCCGGTTTTGCCTCGTCTCGTCTCATCGAGTCTCTGTCCCGTCCATCTGGGTGTTCGTCTGAAAAGGAATTTTTCTTTTCTTCTTTTCTTCTCTCTTTCGTTCCTTTTTCTGCTTACGTCGGGTCCGTATCTGTAACGCCGCGCACTACACGTAGAATATGTACTCGTTTACCACGAAAAGAACCAAAAAATGCAAGTGACGGAAACAGGGATAGTTTGTATGAGAGATCACCGCCACTCCATACAATAATCCTTGCCCTGAGCAACTGCATTTTCTGGTTCTTTTCGTGGTAAACAAGTACCTTTTGCACACCCGAAAAAGGGAAAAAGGGCAGATCGCAAGGGTCACAGAGATGCCCTATCTGTGACCTACATATGTAGAGTGGTGGGTTTGTCTCGTATTCTGCACAAAGTGAAAGTGCGTCCCTTGCTGGAATGGCAGGTTGGCTGCACAGCCACGTGTGCCTATTTTAAGTAGTTGGGAACATGAGACATCACTCGCCTGGTGAAGAGTGGGATACGATAGAGGTTGGTTGATTGATTGATTGACCCCGCGTGCGTACCATGTACCGTGCCTACCACGTTGTTGCAATGTTGCACATTATGTATGTAGTTGGGGAGAGACAGGAAGAAAAAAGTGCAGAAGAATAAATAGATATGATGCGGACGTACGCGCCTGCGTGCGTGCAGATAGATGGAAGGTGAGAGAGAGGTGAAGTAAGCTAGATTTGTAGAGGGAACAGAGAGCGAAGAGAAAATTTTGTTTCCTTTTTGCCTTGTCATGCTGTCCATGGCCCAGTCCGAGTGGTGGAGTGTGAGATCCGCGGGATTCACCATGGGGTTCTAGACGTACGCGTTGACATGACACGAGATCGTATCTACTGCAAACCACTTACCACTGCACGATACAGGCCAGTTTCATAACTTTGGCTTATTCATGTGCGGGTTTTTTCCCCCCTCCTTGATCACGATCTGCAGAGGTTATGGTGTAGAGAAAGCAGCTTACTGATCTGGTTAAGGCGGGCTGCCAATGATCAAAACTACATCTTACTCTACTGTTTACCAAGCTTTCTGCTCGCCAGGCTGGAACCGGCTAGAGCAGGGAAGTGAAGGGCTTAGGGGAAGGACGCCTGCGGCGGAAAAACCCAACCCCACACTCCTTGGCATGGGCATTTGACATCCTCACTCAGCTCACCTTACGTGCACTCCCGTGCAATAGTTTCCAATCCCGAATACCCTCCTTTCCCCGGTGCCCCAGTCTCTAACCCCCAAATTGCACCCCCAAATTCCCCCAACCTCAATTGCACACACCCCCAACTCTCACCATGCCCCCCCACTCCTCCATCCTCATCTCCATCTCCGGCGGCTCCTCCGCCGGCAAAAAGACCGTCCTCACCGGCCTCGAAAGTGCCCTCCGCGCCGCCAGCAACAACACCCTCTCCATCACGACCCTGCACCAGCGCGACTTCCTGCACCCGCTCACAGAGGCCCAGCACGCCTCTGCCGCCGATGGCAAGCTAGATCTTGAGAAACTGGGTATACTTCCCTTTCCCCTTCCCTTGCCCCCTCCCGGGGGAGTAAGAAGAGTGGGGGACTGATACGGGGCTGCGGGGGAGGTAGGAGTGTACGACCTGGACTTCATGGCCGAAACTATCTCGGCGCTGCTCGCCGGCGCGGGGAATGTGAAGGTGCCGGTGGTGGATGCGCAGCACCGGCGCGGCGGGGAGAGAACGGTGGTGGAGGCGCCGGACGTGGTCATTGCGGAGGGGTGCTACTTGCTGACGCATCGGCGGCTGGTGGAGCTGGCGGGCGTGAAGATCTTTGTGGACTGTGATGCGGACGTGAGGTTGGCAAGGAAAGGTACGCCCTCCTTCCCCCCTTCTGTTTGTGCTTTTTTTGAGATGGAGGATGGTTGTGTGGCTGTGTTGGATTGCGGGTTGGGGTTACTTATGGGGTAGGGAAATAGTCGTGCGCGACCAAGAGACTAGCAAGCTCCCGCTCGACGTCATCCTAGACCAGTATGTGCGCCACTGTAAGCCCGCGTACGAGCAGACGATCCTGCCGACGAAGACGGTGTCCGACATCATTCTGCCGGCGGGCGCGGAGGGGCCCGGGATCGAGTTGATTGCGCATGGGGTGATGGATGATCTAAAGGGGAGGAGGAGGAGGCCATCACTCACGCTGACGAGTTATTCACTCAGTGAGGTGGACTTGACGAGTGGGGCGGGGTCGTATTATCAGGCGGTGTAGTCTGTGGGCGGGGGATGAGGGGTGAGGGGGTGAGTGGTGAGGGTCAATGATAGGAGTGGGGATGGTAAATTATGGTAATATAGCAATGATGATAACGCACAAGGACTGATGACTATTTCTTTTATAGAGTACAACTACTACTACTGAGTACTGATACTTCTATCAGTAGTGCTAACTAATACTAGCATATGAGTTCGTCTGGCCAACTCCCCTCCCCTCCATTTAAGAGTCCTAAGCATTGAAAATGGTGAAAAAAAAAAGAAACAAAAAAGAAAAACAAAAAAGCTAAGGCAAGAGCAAAATAAAAATCGAAATTGTAAATTTTGAAAAGGGGAGGAAGAGAGAAAGAAAATATTGTGGGAGTCCATCCGTAAAAGAGTAAAAACAAAGAAAGATCCCAGCCATTAAATTTAAACCTTACACCTGCCCTAATCGCTCGGTTCATTCTTCACACTCTCATCGTTGCTGTTAGTGCTGACGGCACTGTTCTTCCGTGACCGCTTGATCCTTTCCCGTAAGAGTTTCTCTCGGAGCTGGTATTCTCGTTGCTGAAGCGTCAACTAACCGTCCAATTGTTAAATCGCGCCCGGAGTCTCTCTTTTTCTTTTAAAAGTACAATAGACAAAGCAAAGCAAAGCAAAGGCAAAAGGAAGCAAAAATAAAAATAAAAATAAAAATAAAAATATGAAATGGCGAAATCAACAAACCTCCGGATCTTCCTTTCTGCCATCATCCTTCTTGGAGCTCTCAGCTACCTCCCTCTCCCTTGGCTTTGGAGACTCACCAGCTTCGGCCGAGATCGACCGTCTTCTCTTCGTAGGAGTAGTATCCCTCGCCCTGTCCTCTGGCGAGTGGCGACGGCGATCATTGTGGTGGTGGTGGTGGTGGTGGCGTTGGTCGCCGCGGGGACTTCGGCTTCGTTCATCACGTCTTCCTTTCCTCTCATCAGCATGCGACTTCGTGTAAGAAGGTGACCGTCTTCTCCGATCCACTCCACGCTCTACAGATACTGAACGCTCTCTCCGCCGACTGTTAGAGTCTGTCTTACGAGCCGGCGGAGAGCGAGATGGAGATCTCGAGGACGAGTCATACGACGACCTGGAAGTCCGGGAATGGGAAGATGACGATCGGGCAGACGATGGCGTGGTTGATCTGTGTCTATCCCGGCCCTTGCGTTCGGGCGACAGCGCCCGTCGTTTCCGGCCATGGTCCGAGGACCGGGACCTCGAGCGGTCTCTCCTGTTGTTGCTGCGGCGGGGCTCCGGCGATCTGGAGTACTCTGGCGAACGCCTGCCGGTGTTGCTCCTGCGATAGTCATCTCTCCTACGTGGCGGTGGCGAGCGTGACCTTGACCGGGAACGTCCAAACCTGGTGTTCCTGCCTTCACGGTTGTCAAAATCACGTCGTTCATATCCTCTACGTGACGGAATGTACGTGTCTGTCTCTCTGCGCTCCCTAAACCTCTCTCTGCGCGCTCCTCCCCTGGGCGGCGGTGATACTTCGCGTCGTGGTGGCGGCCGAGATGCAAGGATCTCAGGGGAACGGCGGCGCCGGTTCACCGGCGATGCCGAGTGACGCAGCCGTGGCTGGTAGATGTCTCTACCGCCCCTCTCGGGCGGCGGTCCGCCGCGGCGGCGCTCGCCGCGCTCGCGATCCCGTATCTCGTTCAAGCTCCGGTCCTTCTGTTCCTCTTCTTCCCGCTTGCGTTGTTGTGCTTCAGTGATCTTGGCAGCTTCCGCCTATAGAGTCGTACATATAAGCATTGTGTGATTAGCCTGCGAATAGGAATGGGTTACCCGTTGCTGACGCAATTCCTCTTTTTTCTGCTCTAGCAGTTCCGTCGGAACTCCCTGTGGGTTTGCTTGGGCGCTCAGGAGTAAGTTCCACATCTGCTTGCAAAATGCAGCTGTATCCTTCTCTAGAAACCCTGTGAGATTGATTTGTATTTTTTTCGGATCAGGCTAGGTCCTATCAGTAAAATTCCACCTCTAAGGAGCTGCATATAGCCGGCCGGGGGGGGGGGGGGGGTGTGTAAAGGTAAAACTCACAAATCGCTCCTCCTCCAGCATGCCAAAGATGAAGTCGATAACAACATCGTCCTCGTTGCCCAATATCCCAATGACCTGTCCGGAGATCCATCTTTGTGAACAAACAGTAAAAGTCAGCTAACAACATGGCATGTTAGAAATAAGGCTGGAAGGGGGAAACAAACTGCTTCATAACCTCCAGGTTGACCTTCTCCCTGTCGACCTTCTTGGAGTACTCGGGTGGAAACTTTGTGCTCTTGAGCAGTTTCGCATCAACACCGCTAGTCATTATTGTGGGAGATTGGGGGGAGTTGGGGTTGTTGTTGTTCGTGATGGTATGATGAGGTGCTGTTGTATTGGGCAGTGGCAGTGTAAAGATGGGCGCGGAGGACGGGGAAAAGAAGGTTGGATACGTAGCGGCCCGCGAGAAAGACCAGCGGGACGCACGCTTAGTCAGCGCGGGAAAGGGAAAAAAAAAAATAACAAGCGCGCTTTAGGCTAGTGTGCCTCGATAACGTCGTGTAAGAGCAGCTAGCTAGCAAGGGTGTTTTCTTTAGCGATCCTGGGCGTACGAGTTTTTGGCCGGTTCCCTTTAATTTTATATGTGCTCAAACTTTTCCTGATGAATTTCGTCTTAATGTTTCAAATCGTACTGCGGGCTCTAGCCATGCAGAAGTCTTCTCTGCAGATAGATAAGCAAAATATCTTCAGTTCCTCTAGACAAATCGGGTGAATGCCTTGGGAGAATTGCTACCGGGTAATATTACCTTATGACAGCTCTATGCAGCTATAAATCCCCGTTCCAGTGAAAGGCAGCCCCGAGTAGCTACATACTTTTACGATTTACTGAAAAGTGACCTTTCGAAGGATGGTCAACATGGAAAAATCTGTGTTCACCCGCCTGCTCCCGTTATTCAGGTCCCCGAATAGCTGTCGCCAATCATCACAGACGTAACCATCCCCACGGTAAAATAACATTTTTTTTGGGGGGGGTACACTTAACGCAGATATCTGTGTACTCGCACGTCAATTATGTATTTCAACAACTCATAAAAAGTCCCACACCTAAACCAAAATATCAACGACCAAGTATAGTATAATTTTGATAAAGGAGGTCCATGCTTCAAATTCTTGGCCCAATTGAGATACTGGTAAAGGTGCCATAAAAGGACCCTTTTAGACACATTTCACCTTCAGTGCTTGTTCTTTGTAGATATGGCCTAAAAGTGGCCTGTAGAGTCTTTCAGGTGTCTAGATAGAAGACACATAATTTCAGGGGAGATGGGAAAGCTCTCTGGATTCTGTGTGTGTTTTGCTGGTTGCGCAAATACATACTTGATATGCGAGTACTTAGGTGAGTTTTTGTCCCAGATGTCACCTTTTGCTCTATTATTGATATGGCTAGATGTACTGAAACGACAGCGAGGCCAGATCTTCGGACACGTCATGTGTTGTGTTGATTATACGACACAATTTCTTGATTATACGACAAAGTATCCTATTCGATTCGTGACCATAAAGTTCGCCGGCTACAATTAAACCTCCGAGTCTTCAATATAATCAGGTTTCTCTTGCTTTTTGATCTCGTCTCACCAATACCTGCAAGATCCGAGTGGTCGAGTGATACCTTGTGACTAATATATCCCGTCTTGAGCCAACCTCAGCTTCTTACGTTTTCTCCAAATTTCCCAGGCTATCCCGAAGATTTAATTTCAATATCGTTAGTATTCAACGGTTGTTACATCATAGTCAAGTTTAAATGGTAAGTAATATGCCTTGGTCTTGTTCCCCTCCAGTGAGGGATCATCTGATTCTTCACGAGACGTAAACTTCCTCCCCCATATACACAGTTGTTGCAACTAGTACTTATGCTTTTCCTCCCATTCAGTGATTGCTACATGCTCCAGGGTGCCACAATCTACGGTTATGGAGCCGGGTGTTGACTACCACAGACATGCAGCACCTACCATTATCACTATAAGAATTTCCTCTCGCCAGAATTACAATACATGGCGAGCATTTGTGCATAAAATGCTTGAAACACGTCCGGAGAGTACATAGTTCTAACACTGCTGCTACTGGGGTACCGGTATTGGTTTTATAATCTCTTCAAACCACTTGTGCCTGCTCAGGCCCAATGAGATAAGGTACGCGAATGTGCATTACACATGTGGTTATGAGTGAGGGACCAATTTTACATAGTCATAGCTCAATACCAAAATACCGGTTAATTTTATGATTGGGCTAACTGTAGTTGGTTACAGCAGTTGGGTTAATATCTACACATTCGCGCCTGCCTGACATTCTGGGAAGGTTCAACTACATATATCCGCAAGGAAAGATTCACTACGCGATGAAAAGTTGTTACGCGAGTTTCCCACAGCCCGTGCCGTGGTTACTCAAGATCTAGCCAACTAGTTGAATGGTGTGTAAATCGGAGGCCAATGATTAGTATTCGTGTAGATATGGCAGTACGCACATCAGCCAAAACTCATGCCGGAAAGATCGGAAGGATCTCCCTCCTTATGCCTGAGGTTTCTGAAGACTGCGGGGGAAAGGGGTTTTCAAATTGACGGGATCGGTAGGCAAATTCCGAAATGATTGTCTTATTGATTGGCTATAAGATCTTTGATTCAATTTAGAGACATACTCTAAGTCAGATACACGAGAAATCAGCGTTACACAACCAAGATTTCAAATATCAGACCCCAGCCTCAATCCCCGGTAACTGCACTAGTGCTGGGGGTTGTCCTCCCAGGGCGGTGGGTCTCGGCATATCGTACAGATGAGTGACGAGAGCAGCTAATAGCCATCCTAGCTTCTGGGTTCAATATAAAAAGCCAAATCCCCTGGGTTTTTGCTATTTGTCAAAAGTGGAAATTTAATTAATCCCCACAATGCTAGGAGCTCTTTTCAGCACACTCCTGCTCCAACGGCAGCAATCCGACACCGCCCTCCTCAACTCCCAAAACACAGATTCGACAGCTCCTACAGACTCAAATGTGGTTGTCGTAGGCTCTGGCATCCACTCCCTGATCTACGCCATCCATGCCAAGAAAATCGATCTAAGCCAGCCTAATGGCGGATCAACATCGATCACAGTACTAGAAAAGTCAAATAGTCCCGGTTATAAGATCGGTGAGAGCACATTAACAGTTTTCGGCTTGTGGTTGAAAACAGTCGGTATTGATTCACCGCTGCTATGGCGCCTTTTCGGCCCAAAGGATGGTTTGGCTTTCTACTACCTTCCCCAGAGTGGTGATCCAGAAAAATATACGTCGTTCTGCGCGAATGGCCCGCCGGGTGATTTTGTACCGACCCTGCAGATTGAGCGCAAGATTAGTGAGTTGCTGCTTACGCTATTTGCTCAGCGGCTTGGTGTGAAGGTGTTGCATGGGCACGCGGTTGATATTGATGCGACGAGGTTTGAGGAGAATGAGAGTACGGTTAGGGTTAAAAATGTTGAGACAAAAAAGGAGTCGGAGATTCGGACTCAACTAGTTGTGGATGCCACGGGGAGGTTCCGGCGCTTTGCGTCGAAGGCGTCGAGGGTTAGACGTTTTGAGGGGTGGAACACAGATGCTTTCTGGGCCTATTTTGAATGTCCTGGGGATGAGTCCAATATCCCATTGAGTAATTACGAATCGTGCAATACCAATCATATATGTCTCGCAGAAGGGTAGGTATTATCTTCAACACACATAATGACTTGAAATAGCTCTAATAGGCTTCTCGCAATAGATGGGCTTGGGTTATCCGACTACCATCCTGGGAGGGCAGCTCAATCCCAAATCTGATGTCAATGATCAACCACCTCCTCGACCTCAACGCCCTCAATACCCCCGGTGACCAATTCCCCTCTTGCTACGAACTTGCACGGAAGTTCAACCTCAAATTCCGCTGGGTCGTTAGTATTGGCTTCGCGCTACGTAACGACGTCGTATACCCTAACGACCTATCTGCCTATGGCACCCACGAGGCCGAAAGGCGCTTCAACTGGATTGTCTCCCGCTATCCAAAAATGCAAGGCCTTATGGACCAGCATGTCCTCATCCAGGATCTCTATGGACCCAACACAACATGGTTCATCCGCAAGCAGCTTACCTACCAATCGCCGAAGGTTTCCGGGAAAGGTTGGGTGGCCATCGGCGATGCCGTCGGATTCACAAACCCACTTTTCTCGCCGGGAATCAATGCAAATATAGGGACCAGTGTGTTCGCCGCAGAGCTTACGCAGCACTACCTGGCAGACCCGGGATCTCGCGCGGAGGTACTAAGCAAGTACGACGCCTACTGCGAGAACCGCATACCCGGGCTGCACCGCATGAACGTATTCAACTACGTATGTATGCGCTCGCCCGCCCTGGGACCCTTGGGCCCACTATGGCAGTACCTAGCTGGTACCGGAAACACGAACTGGCAAAAGATCCGGTCATACGAGTTCGACAACGTCAGCGAGATGCTGATGGGCTGGGACTGGGGCGCACACGAAGCTGAGTACGTCGCTTTCGTGACGCAGGCAATCGCCTTGCTGGAGGGCCCGCCCACCGAGCCAACGCCGGAGGTGGTGCAGGAGGTGATGAGGTTATCCGACGAGGCGGTGACGAAGGCGCTAGCGTCGGGCAGGTATAGGAATCGGTGGGCGGGCCTGCTGAGGTGGTATGACGATGACCTGCGGTTCTGTGGGGATAAGGTGTGGAAGGATGTGCTGTCACGGCGGTGTGGCGGGTGTGGGAACTGGAGGATTCTGAGGCAGGATTTGTTGAGGTGTGCGACGTGTGGGCACCTGTCGTCGCCGGAGGAATCGTGCAAGATTCTTGTGTAGTGGTGCTTTTTTCTTGTTAGGTAAGTGGCGGGTTTTGAGGTTAGCACTGATGGTGGAAAGTCGAATAGAGGATGTGGATTGAGTTGAATCATGAAGCAACGGTACATTATAATGCAAAGACATTGTGAGCACATATATGAATGAATCTTTGAGGGTCGGTACCTATATCTGGGTTACATACACACGCCGGTGTGGGGCCCTTTATGTTCTTATACATATAATTATGTAAATAGCAGATCTCTGAACAATTCCTGGTATCCCCAGGCCCCAAGCCGTCGCCATGTCTCGCTGTGAACCTGGTGTTGGCCCGCACACATCCCACATGTTGATCACGGCTGCTCAACCACACCTGCAGCTACACGAGCGATCACTCGACATGCCATCCCGGCCTAACCCAACCTAGCACAACCCTAGCCCAGCACGCACAAAATCTTCACACACACACCCTTGCCGCCATCACACCAATCCTAACCCCGGACCGAGTGATCGGCCATGACACACCCAATCACCGCCGATCACCCCCAAAACAAAAGCTTATCCCCGCCCAACCCGCATCAACCCGCATCAGCACATCTCGCCAAGCTGGCAGATAGACATTCCGCACATCCACAATTAACTCACTCTGCCAAAAAACGCGTATCGATCCAGAGGTGAGAAAAAACGAACGATGACGCAGCTACATGTAGGCTTACTGGTATACGGTATAGTAATATTATGGCTACCGGAGCCGTGGGAATTTTCAAGCACGGCAGGACAGGGCAGGTGGATAGATGGGGTAGAGGGGATGTAGTAAGCTTCTACATACGTACGTCTAACCGGCGGCCGTTGCGTACCGTTGCTATCTATACTTAGTGCTTGATGCGGGTTTTATGGGCGGCGGCAGCGGATTGGCTTCTAAGTGAGATGGGGTGGCCGGTAGGGGGGGAGAAGTGGGAGGGTGGGCCGAAGGGAGGAGGTGGATTAGTAACTATTGTACATGATGTAGGAGAACGGTTTACTGTGCTTTGGCGAGGCAGACAGATCAGATCATATCATGTGTAGTCTGAGTGAGCGTGAGCGTGAGCGTGAACGAGTGGGTAGGTGAATCAAGTGAGGGTGTGACCGTACCATACCGGGTAGAGAGAGCATGATGCCACGAACTTAATGGTTCATTACGCTGCACGGGTATACACAGCGAACGAGCGAGCGAGTACATAGAGTATGGGAAATTGGAGGTGCAGCTACCCTTCCTTCCCTTTAGGCTTCGCTCCCTATATTCCCTACCTCTCGAGTGTAGAGGGAGGTTAGAGTATGTAGTGCCTGACTAGATGCGGACTTAGAGTAGAGTACGTACGCAGGGCCGCTCCTCTTCCTGTCTTGTTGTCTGGGCCATCCATTAGAGTACCCCTAGCTACTCTAGATAGATACCTAACTTAACCTAGAGCACCTAGATGGGCTGGATACTCTATCTGTGTACCACTCCACTCAACACGAAACAACGGAGCCACCACCGCCCTGGTCCTTTCCTCCTTCCCTTGCTCCCTATTTTCCCTACCACGAGAGAGAGAAGAGGTGTGGGTAATAATAATAGTAGCATAGCACCCGGTAACCCACTAGCACCCCCAGATCTGCTTTGCCAGAGAGAACAGAACAGGGCTCAATCATATTGACTGCCGACTACCGGTAGAAGAGAGTGTAACAAGCCTTCCTAGCCGCCTGGTGTGCATGTGGAAACTACATGTAAGCTAGTAGACATAACAAACCGAGTGATGGAGCATGCCCGATATTAGAGACACCAGAGGCAAAAACGCAAAAAAATGAAAAGGGCATGTAGATAGAGAGTAGGTAGAATGATCACTTTGTGGAGGAAACCAGGACATCGGGGGGGTGTGATTCGCGGGGGCCACGAGGAGTAGAGTACTGTGCGAGATGCTGGTGAGGATATCTCTACCTAGAGTACTCCATCGAGTGGGAGGGAGGGACCCTATGATGATGATGATGATATTGGTACACCCATCAATCCATCCACTCACACACCCATACACATATATTGAAGAAAGGAATAAATGAAAGGGAGGGAGAGAAAGGGTAGGGCAGGCGGAAAACGGAAAAACTTTAACTCTTGTTTTCGATATCGATGGCCATCACTGTACCTAATCTATGTACCTAATCTATTCTATTCCACTCTACTCTACAGCCACCTACTCTATTCTCCGCCGCCGCCGCCGCACTACACCACACCCATCTCGAGTCGCCATGAATGAGAAACAGAAGGAAAAAAGGGAAAGGGGGAAATGATCGCCCTCCGCTTTTTCCTGTTTCGTTTCGTCTGCAATAGCAATAACAAAAGGGATATTATAATATAGCCGTAAACTCGATATGCTGGATCTCAATACGCCGGATTCCTTCGAAATCCTCTGGGATTTTAATTTTTTTTACTGCAAAACCAATTTGTTATCCCGGATTTCTTGGGAATATTTGCTATCCCGTACGAGATTTGGTGAATCTTGACCATCCGGCATAGCGAGGTGCGACTGTAGAACAGAGAGGTTTTTTTTTTGGGGGGGGGGTGTGAACTCGAGAGGGGGGGGGGGGGGGGAAGCGAAGGGGGAAGCCCAAGGGAAAAAAAATAAAAAGTGAAATTATTGAATCTCGATGCCATGCACGACTGACCGATGGTGTATCGGACATTGAAGGGCAGGGAAGGGGGAGGGAGGGACGGTATATTCCATCCATCTAATTGAAGTGTTTTGGTGTGTGTGTGGTGGTGGTGTGTAGGTGGTGGTGTGTGGTACTGTGTCTGGATGGATGGATTGGGGGGAGTGGGTGTAACAAATGAAATGAAATTTTCCGCCTCGATGGCCATGGTCACTGTTGAAAAATATTTGCATATGTAGCTTAACCTAAATTACCCCCATCACACCCCTCTCTCCCTTCACCTCCCGTGAACCTTTGGGGGCGTGGGGAGAGATTTTGTGGAGTAGGTAAGGTAGGTAGGCGGTGAGATGATAGACTAGATCTTACGGCGGGAAATGATAGGTGACGGGCATTAGGCGGCCCCCCAACGAACTAATGTTTCACGAGCTACCAAACAGATGGGAAACTCCAGTTTGTGCAGCAGCAGTTGCCCAGAGTTACTAAGGTACTACTAGTTGCATAGAAGGTACATCATGGGTACTCAACGATATATATTAGAATTCTGTCTACCTAACCCCAACGTTTCAAAACTAACAGCCATTGGTTCTAGAAATCATTGCCGTGCATATGCCCAGCCATGTACTCTGTCCTGATCTCCCAAACCCAAACGTAAAGAAAATATGGAACATTCCGAGGAAGCATGAGGAGGAAAAAAAAGTGACACCCGGTAGCCTATATATCTTGGCATCATCGTAACTCTGGGGCCCTCCTCTTTTTTTTCTCTTCCTCTAACTTCTCCTAGGAGAGAGATACTGGGCTAGTGCTCAGACGATGACAAGCCAGCAACGTGGGCACAACGTGCGGATGTTAATCCTTCTGTCTGCCAGCGGTGTGGGGCTCCTCCAGAGGTGGAGGGAGGGGGTCCATTTGGACGGATATTACTCTACTCTAGAGCCCTTTGCGAAAGGCCTAAGGGCTCTAGGTCCTCTCTAGCTACCTATCAGAAAAACGTTCCTTGTTAGAGTAGAGTACTCTACGGGGTGCGGGTTGTTGCATGTGTGTTGTGTCTGTTCAGGTAAAGTAAGGTAAAGTGAAGTAAAGGTTCAATGAAATTTCGAGGTTTGATGTTTCTACTCTACTGCTGTATGCGGTACAAGCTAGCAAGGTACTGAATCGGTCAGATATGAGCAGCTGCACGCGATTCTGGCCTGGAAAAACACCTCGCCAAGGCCCACCACGCTCACGATTCCTGGCCCAGATCGATGCGGTAAGTGCAGCCAAAAAGGCTTGATGCAATTCCATGGACGCCATCAGGAGGAAGAATTGAACGTGTGTCCAGATCTGGCCAGGGAAGACGCGATAAGTAAATTGCGGGGAATACTTACATAGATTATTAAAAAAGTGTCTTGTCGTTTTTTTGGGCGTAGGCTGCTCTAGCCAGGCTTGGATATTAGCGCGCACGGACTCCCAAGGCGCGATGTGATCTGTTACTTTTTTTCTCCGGTGAGGGAGTTGAAGGAGGGTTAAGCAACCAATTTTTGCCGGTGGTGGTGGCTTTTTTTGACACGGCGGATTTTCCCCAACCTCAATCGATAGGCGAAAAGCCATTGAAGGAGCCCCCCCGTCGGGATTCACTACCAATCTGGGGTGGAAGAGAGGGACATCCTAAAAGAGCGACCAAGCGCAGACAGGTTGTTGGTAGAACCATATATGTACAAGGGGCGTTTCGTTGTTGCTTTCTGTATCAGCGTAACGTGCCGATAAGTAGAAGTACTGTAGCGTTTGGGTGCGTAGTACCGGTAATAATATCGGGATTCTCTTGTGGGAACCCCGAAAAGTGTGTGCTTGAGGTTGCGATTTTGGCAGGCACCAAGATCAAGCACTGTGCCACAAACAGCATCGTGCCATCGAAGGGAAATTCTCGGTCGCAAAATAAGCTGCAGCGGCAGCAACGTACGGTTAACAGAGATTGATGTCCTGGTAAAGGGGAAATCCGGGTGACGGATTGCAGGGATCATAGACGATGGGACCGGTGGTGAGGAATTTGATAGCTGCTTCTCGACTGCATCGTATTTTTGGTGCTGGCTGGTGCAGTTACATGAACGCACCTGATCGGATGTGACTCGGTTACCTAAAGATGTTGGGGTTGGTGGGCATTGAAACAAGCGAGCCATCTTCTTGGGATCAAACAGTCTGCGCTTTCAGCTCAACTCAGCTAATTCATTTTCCTTCTCCCATGCGTCTGCGCTGTAGAACATCATGTAAGTTGGCTGTCTGGCTTGCTCATCGAGACGGTGAAAAATGGAGTTGGAGCCTAAGCGGTAGCGTGCACTGAACTATTCGATATGCCTGTCTGTGATGATGGTGATATTCCGTGACTCTCCCTCATCGCTAAAACAACAGCTTGTGTTATTGTTTCCTGTACCTGCGTGCAAAGGCTGTGCTATTTGATCCCGGTTGTAGCAGCGGTACCCATGACATGTAGTGCTTGATTGCTTGCTGCTATGCTGCTGCTATGCTGCCTGCTCCAGTTACCAAAGCTCTTTAAATGTCGGGGCGCATAGGCAAATCGAGGGTCTAATAATAAAATACTCACGATGGCTGGAGAGATTGGCTGTTCCTGCGAGTAGCACAACACACACAAAAAAACAAACCTTAAAACCACAGCCGTTGAACCACCGGGAAGCTCATCAAAACGGTAAAGAGGCTTACCCCACAAAAACTCTCATGCGCTCTTGTTTCCGTAACAAGAAGTGGCAGGACCCTTAAATGTCCACAAAAGGGTGTAGTTTGTGTCACCGACGGAGATTATTGCTGTGGGTGGGTTCTTAGAAGCGTCTTTCTAGAATCCAGCCGGGACCAAGATCCAATCGCGGCTCCATGAGGGGGCACGAGCCTACCTCTAAAATCAACGTCCCGGAGTTTTCGCGGGTTTTGGTTTCGTCTAACTCGTCTGTTCCCCAAACCCGCTGCCACCACCTAATTTTTGGTCGGAGATATGTGTTAGGGAAGGAACGTTATGTTTTTCGGACCCAAATACCACTTACAACAAGCGCCCGTTGTTCAAAATTTGACAGCAGCAGCAGCAGCAGATGTTGGAGATAGGAGATAAACCTGGATAATGACCTCGGGTACGTATCTCTCTCTCTCTCTTTCTATAAACTCTTTCCTTCCTTCTCTTTCCTACTATTCTCGCCGCCGCCTCACCGCTGTAGACACATAGGCATAGCTTTTCTTGAACCTGGCGGTTGTGAAGTGGGGGCTGCCTCATATCCTATGCCTATGCGCGGTACCTGTAGAGTAAACTGAATATCTGTGTCTGTCTATCTGCCCTCTGCTATGTGCTCTAATTTCAGATCGCATATGTCAAGCAAAGACCAGGTTCGCGTCCAGCGGAACGGTGGTGCGTAAGGAGGCGTTCGGAAACGCATGGCTGAACTTCCCCGCTGCGCCGTGACGTCAAATGCGTTTCGGCTTCGTTTCAAGTCGCATTCTCGAAGCTCTTGAACAGGCAGCAGAGCCGGCGCAGGGAAAAAAGCGCGAATTGACCGAGGAGATCGACATCGGGGGAAGAGCCAAGAAAAAGTTATGTAAGTTGGTAAATAATGGTAATTAAAGTAACGAATAAAATTATTTATCTAATTCGGACCCTCCACCGAATCGTTTTATTTATTTTTTAAAAAATTAAATATTGAAATCCCTATGAGGAAATACGGTTTCTTCCGGACCTTTTTCAAATGGCCGGATTTGGCTGGAGAGCTCGGGAGAAGTGCCGAAGCAGGGGCTATCCCTGTGAGATGATGTCACGGGTAGCGGATGACGATTTGATCGGTGGCGAAATTGCTTCAACTTGACAACTTGTGTCTCCGCAACCTTCTGCGCAAAAATCATTCTCGAAAGGATCAAACTGTCGCCATCTTCTTGGGGGAGGGGGTTTGGGGGGGGTGAGAGATGCCAAGAATTGTTAACAGCTGTGGTTGGGTTGGTTGGTTAGTTGCACGAACACCTTGCCATACATAGGCGGCGTAGGGTTCATAGGGTGGATGTAGTATGTAGGGTAAGGGGGGGGGGGGGGGGTGGGAGAGGAGGGGTGTGGGTGTAAGACTAAGAATGGTTGTGATACTTTAGGTGCCAGTGCAAAAGGGTCTCTTCTCTCTCTGTACGATTCATTCCATGTACATACGTTCACACGACGTACAGTACAGTTCTAGGAATGATATCAATCCCTAAAGAGACTGGCAGGTAGGGTCTGGCAGTTCCAGTCAGTTTGCTGATCAACCAGAAAAGAACGAAATGCTTCATTTGGGGTGCAAGTGGGTGGACGTTTGTGGTCTTCGATGATATACATCTTTACATACCGGTAGAAACTGAACAGAGACAGGTGCGTGCATTTGAGAGGGTGTGGTGGGATGTGTGATGAGTGGACTTCTTGGCGCATCCAAAGCACGGCTGCCTGCCGGGGGGCTTGCATTTGAGAGAGATTCGAGACTGGGGCTTGCAGTCGGCTCCACCCTTTGCGCCCGCATTTTTGATCCTCCCATCCCGCTCCGCTTCGTCATAGGGTCTCACACACTCGGGGGTACCCCCTGCTTCTGAGATAGTCCATCGTCATTTGCAGCCCTGTCGGCTTAGTACGCCTTCACCCTTCTTATTTCGATGTTGCTTGGTTGGCTAGGCCCCAAATTTAGACCGCCAGACGGCCAGAGCAGAGGAAAAAAACCTGGAGATGAGAAAAAAGAGGTCTTCCTTCCGTCGCCGACCACACCCATCACAGCATCATGTTCCATCTGTGATGGCATCGCGCGTCTCCCCCCCATCCTATTCGGTTGTTCTCGCTTCACCCTTTCGCGAATAGTTGGAAAAACCTGCTCACAAAAGGGTTCAATTTGTGCTGGGACGTGTGTGGGGGGGGGGGGGGTAGGGAATGCCAGAAGATACATTCAACTGGTGTTGTTGGTAAAATGTAATAATTTTTCTGCGTGCGATCGGAGTGTTGGTGATGAAGTTTGGGGATTTGAGGGTTCTCTGTTGAAGTGAGAGAAAAGTGGGACAAAAACGTTGGAGATAGTGACGATTTTATTTCAAAATTTTCTGCTGCCAGATACTCTCTTCCTGTTTGTCAATCCTTTCTTGACAGATCGACTTTAAGCCATCATCATCATTGAAGGTACAAAGTAGGCAAAGACCCCTGCGTGGGTGTAAACCAGCAGCGACGTTCAGTTGTCCCTTGTCCAACATTACTCAATCAGCCTCTTTCAACCTCCTTTGTGTGAACGATGGATACATGTATGTACTGATGTAGACACTGTTTTTTTTTTGACCCTCCTGATTTTATTTGCTTTTGGATCCTAAAAAAGTACATCTAATAAAAAACAAATTTGTTTTATGTCGCCGAAGTGGATTCGGAGAAAGCTACAAACAAGTTGCTTGGTACGTATAATTTAAATACGAGCTTTTTTGGCTCCCATCTCCCTTACATCACAGCCCCCATTCGCTGGACAAGTTTACAAGGTTCCCGTAATGTCCTTTTTCTTACCGTCTCTGGTAATATTATCACCATGAAATTCTCGGTGGACAGGGTCCTTCTTTTATTTCTCTCTCAATTTTTGTTTTCCTACCTATCATCAGTGCTCCTGAGGGCAAACCGGAAACTGCCCTCCATCCGCTGCCGCGCCAGTCCAAATTTGCGCTAGCCACTCTTGGCCCCCCGGCCAGTGCACAGGGCACCCACACCCTTCACCAGTCATCCCTGTTTGGCGGGCGTTGGCATTGCTTCTTGAATTTGCTTCTTTCCTGCTTTTGAGAGTCTTGGAGGCAGTCGTTGCTGGCTGGTGCTTGTGGGTTGTGGTTCAATTCGCGCTTTTCCTATACATCTCTCTGCTTCTGCACACACTCACTTTACCTACCTGTCTTTGCCCCCGGAAAGGAAAGGGATACATTACATTTACATTGATAATAAGAAAAATAAGAATAATCCCTCTCCTTGAATGCTGTATCTCTCTATTTGAATCGTATTTGGACCGGATCTATTGCTCCGCCGCAGTAGTACTAGTGGTAGTAGATATAGACAGAGTGAAGGTTTAGCATAAACAAAACGGGGATAAAGTGTACAAGAATAATATAATTAAGAGTTTTGACAAGTTGCTTTTCGTCGTGTACTGATCTACCGTCATCTCTCTTCGCTTTTTCGCTTGGGCCTTGGACGACGATCCCCGGAGCCTCTTCTAACTTGGTTATTGAAGTTAAGAAGGGCAAAATACATGTAGTGTAGAGTACTTGCTTGCTTCAACTCATGCTTCAACTGGCCGATTAGATACCTACTACCAAGACAAGTAAAGACAGTACTTTTTAGGGAAATATTGCAAATATTCTGATATCTTGTCTGTGCTTGGCTGCCTGCTCGTTCTGCTTACATTACTTTGCTCTGCCTGGTCCTCTGCCCTGCACAACCTGCTTTTGCTCCACCAAACAGCCCTTTTCTCGATACCGCCTACCGCCTACCGCCTGCCTCCCCCAATAATTACTCGAGCGTCCCAGCGACCCGACTCTGCTGCCTACTTATCTAGATACTCTCCCTCTAAGACCGACCTTTTTCCAGCTTATTACTTTACAATACTCTTTTTCACTCTGCTCCCCCCACTATCATCCATTCAACACAACCACAACTACTCACGACTGCTACAACATATCTTCAGGCAACATAAGATTTACCTGCTGCTCACATCCCATCCCATCCCATCATCCCGTTGTTGTTATTGTTACTGCACACTCCACACCCACACCCACACCCACACACACCCCATACTTTTGATCGACTGTCGACCAGCATTCGCTCACTATCGTCTCATCTGCTAAACTGCTACCGTGTCGGGTTGATGATCCTGAGTTCGTTCTATTAGGTATTTGCGCTCTGCAATCTTTTTTCGAGTCCTGTGATGTGCCCAATATCATCTACCTGCACCAAAGATATCTGAGACTTTATTGTCAAACCTCTAACTCTGTCGCCTTAAAGACTTTCAAACATTAAGGGTCTTCAGAACTTGACGTCCCTCACGCTTACCTACAATACAACATCTACAAAATAATAATATGGCTCTCGATAACCAGCAGAGACACTCGATGCACACTGGCTTCCCATTCCAACCACCTTCATCACTCGGCAGCCAAGTACAGTTCACAAACCCTTGGACCTCAGGACCAACAGCACAACACCTAATGGCTTCATCAATCCCCGAAATTCGCGGACTGGGTTCGATCGTCAAACCAGAAATGCGAACGTCCGTATCAGCACCATACCAGAACGGCATTCCAACAACATCAGAAATTCCAACTTCCAACCCTGGCAGGCATATCACCTCAAATATGCTGTCGTCCCACCCGAACGACTTTTTGAAGTCAGAAATGTTGAATTTTGGAAACAGCAACTCTTTTACGGGTGACATGAGTATGTCTGGGTCCTCAGCACCGTCCCCCACTGCTATTACTTCGTTCGTCCCTTCATTCGCGCCCCCAGTAGACTTCTCGACCCACCACAGGACTTCATATCCGATGAGCAATAACGATCGACGCATGTCACAACCTGCAATGTCTAACACTATGTTCTTGGGATCTCCAGTTGAAGCACCGCGACCACGGCAAAACTCTCTTATGGAGTGGACCACGAGCAGCACGGCGAGGCCGATCGTTCAACCTCCCCGGAGTACAAACAACCAATTCTCAGACACCCTCGACTCGGCTCGAGGGATGGTTGCCATGAGCCAAGCGCCACGGCAGCACAGGCAACGGGCAGACGGCTTCTACCCTGGCCACTCGACAAACTCGTCAATCTCGTCCACAGCTTCGTACAACGGATACTATGGGGGCGGATCTGTAGATTCGTCAGCAACAGACTACTCAGATCCGGCCGGGTTCACAACGGAAGGGTCTCGCCCATCGCTACCTAGACCTAGCGGCATCCAGTCAGTACCTGTGCAGGGCGCGCTCATGACAACGTTTAGCTCAAAGATCACATCGAGCACACAAAAGAAGCACAAATGTAAAGTTTGCGATAAGCGATTTACAAGACCAAGTTCTCTGCAAACACACACTTACAGCCACACTGGCGAGAAACGTAAGCCCTTCTCACACTTTAAACACTTAAAGATAAACTTAAAAAGCTAACAGCCTCTTTTAGCGTTTGCATGCGAGGTCGATGGCTGTGGACGAAAATTCTCTGTTGTCTCTAACTTGAGAAGACACAAGAAGGTTCACAGCGGTAAGAACCAATAAGCGGGTTCAGTCTTTCCTTGCCACCTCATTTCACCTGGAGTTTGTTGTATGCTAGTAGGGTTCCACTTGTTTTTGTCATTTTTTTTCCCTACCGCGTTGGATGTCCATGCGGTGGATGTGGGTTTACATGATAGAGCCTAGGACTTTGTCCTGTTTATTTTCTCTTTAAGGACGAGAATGTAAGTATGGTTTCGTTACTCATCCTCATTTGCGACGGTCTATTTCTTTCATGTACACTTTGGTCCTTCTAGGGTTTATTTTCCTCATGGTCGGTTGGGAGTGTATTAGTGCTTGGTCTGTCGTTACCATTACATAGTACGGTTCATGTTTTTTTCTTTCTTCTTTTTTGTGCATCTTGCGGATTATATCTTTTCTTTATCTTTCTTCATTTTTCTTCTAACCTTTTTTAGTTTCACTTTTTTTTTATAACCTTTTTTTCCTTTTCATTTCTTCTTTCATCTTCGGTTACTCTCTGCGGAACCAAAAGAATGGCATAGGGATATTCGGCTTTGGGATCTTTACGGGTGGGAAAATGAGGGTTGTGGAAATCTGCGTGATATTTTTTTACGCTGTGGATGGAACATGGGACTTTTTTTGTGCAAATCTGTATACTAGTTTCTTAACCCTTTATCTTTGAGAGATGAGATGAGTGATGATGGATTGTTTACTTAGTTTTTGGTTTTAGGATAACCTTATTACTTGTAGTTGCTGGGTCTGTTTAGTGTTTTGGTAATGACTTTTGGGCCGGTTTGGTTGGCTGGGTTGGTGAGCAGTAGTAGCAGTAGTGCGACGATCTAGGGACCTTTGATCTTGCTTTGAGCTAGTAGGGC
Source organism: Morchella importuna (assembly GCF_003444635.1). Classification (NCBI taxonomy): domain Eukaryota; kingdom Fungi; phylum Ascomycota; class Pezizomycetes; order Pezizales; family Morchellaceae; genus Morchella; species Morchella importuna. Next base: position 36,019 of record NW_025763459.1, on the reverse strand, counting down.
TCCTTTTACGAAATATAGTTAGATCTTATTGAACTAGAAGACCACACTCAACCCCAACTTTGCAACTTTGTCTATCATTTACCCCATCTGTGTTGATTGACGCAAACAAGCTTAGGCTTGGTGTTCTTAGGGCGCAACAGATAGATTGTTGCTTGTTTGACCTGCTTACTTCGTTTGGTACAGGCCGCATCATCAGCTTCATCATCACCTCTCCTCCACCCCTTACCCTAAGATCTAGGCAAAGAGTTTGGAGGGGGGGGGGGAGGAAAAGTCTTGACCGAAGTTTTACCGAATTCTACCGGGATTTACCTGGAGGGGGTGTATGGGGGAGGAGGGACGGTAGATAGATTTCACTATTAGCTAGCTTATGTGATGTAGACAGTGGTGGTGGAAGTTAAGGTTAATGAATTTTATTTTTCCCGGTGTTGACGAGCTTTCGGCTTTCGGCTTTCGGCACTGGCGTCGGATTTTTACTTTGTGGTAAGAAGTTTAAGTAGAGCACAATCAAATCAAGCAGGCAGGCAAGTAAAGTAAGCAGGCAGGCAGGCAGGCAGGCAAGCTCACCATACCTACATAAACAGCTTTAGGCAGTCCCTGTCGATCTGGAAAGGGTAGGTGGTGGCCTTGCTAGGTAGAGTCTCTAGAGTGTAGCTGGGGTAAGGTGAAAGTAGAGTGTGGTTTGTGCATCTATCAATGTTATCAATCAGCCTATCACCCCTCTTCCCTTTTTTGACTCTACCGTCTTTTTTTACTTAGAGTTTGAGGGTTAGAGTAAGCTAGCTCGTTTGTAGCTACCTACGCCCAGACCACCCACAACCACTTTTACTATCGTGAGGCAGGCAACCATCCGCCAATTAATCCGCTCTATCTAAAAGGGCGTAAAGTGCATATACTCGTTCGCTAATCACGCCCCGCCTCCCTCCTCTCCCCGCAGCTTGCATGGGGTATGTGAAGGGGTTGAGTGAACGAGTGAGTGGGCAGGTGCGTGTGTGTGGAAAGAAATTGAGGTAGTTACTCATTCAACCACACACCCCATTCTCAGCTGAGGAATGGTGACTCTGGACTCACTCATTCACTCCATCAATGTTTCAGCCTCTCCTCTGCTCTGTTATGTAGGATGAGGGAGGGGAGGGGGGCATCCCTGATTTGATCCCCTCTTTATTAACCCCCGCTCTGCGCGGAGGTAGATCACCTACTGTAGCTAGAGCGGAGAGCTATATGTAAGCCTCAATTAAGCAAAGCAAGCTCATTATGCAGCATGCCACCAACGAACAGAGAGAAACTACCGGGGCGCCAAACCCGTGATCTGGAGCGGGCTCGGGTGAGGCGGGGAGGGGGAGGTGTTCAGCTGGTTCGGTTCAGCTAGTCGGCCAAATACGATGTGAGGCGCGGACAGCAGCTGGTGCCGCCAATACTTACCTGAGAACCCACTACATGTCATGTAGTTGCCCCCACTAATCTAGCTATATAAGATTGTAAATAGCTACTCTACCGTCTACGTAGTGGACCCAGTCGGGACTGTTTCAGAGCCGCGAATGGAAGTGCTGGTGATGGATGGGGCCTGAGATGAAGGGTAGAAGGGAAAAGAAGAAGAAGCCGGTTTTGGGACCGTGTAGTCTTCTGGTTTGCCGCCCGAATTTGTATTGGGTAAAGATCGGGACGGCTCTAGTAGGCTCGGAATATAATTACAGGATATTTTAGAATCAGTCAGGGCCCTCTGAGGTCCCGATGATGATGGGGTCTAACTAGTTAACCCTTTCTTGGTATGATCGAAAGGTTCCCATAGGCCTGTCGTATGGTTCCCAAAACCCGAATAAGTCGTCGGGACTTTACATATACATAGCATCAAACTCTCGTCATCTTGATGGAGCAGCAGGAAGCTCCTGCTTCCTCTCCCACTTCATCCTACCTGCTTCATGATGCTTAGTTCCTGGTAGAGTAGTCCTGAAGACGTGGCCATGTAACTGAGTGAATAGTGAGCTGGCTGATTGGCTAGTGCCTGCCAGAACTGGCATGGCGTATAGTTTGGGTTAGGGGTACATTGTGGGTTTCGGCCAGGAGTCCTGTTGTATGAGTTTTCTCCGACGTTGTTGTAATTGTTGTTGTCCGTCGCGGGAACTTGAGATCTTGAATTTGTGAAATACATAATCATCAATCTTTTTTCAACGACAGGCTGAGGTTACATGGGTTACATGATAATTTCAATTCTGGCGACACGTTGTGAGGCCATCGCGTTGGGACCCTGGAGCGAACCTGAGGACCTTGGGGGAGCAGCTGGGCCTGCGAACCCGTTCTGTGACATACTGCGGCGCTGCGGAGTTCTTTTTTCTATGCAGGTGCAACTTCCTGTTGCTGCTGAAAGCGTTTCTTTGCTGGTGACGATGGAACCTCTTGGCAACAAATATGGGCTAGGGTGTTTTTTAGTTCCTGAAAGGGTCCTTGGATGCCCCATTGGATCGTGCCCTACTGACTAAAGGAGTACAGTAGCTAACAACTCTCCTCATAAAAGCCCTTCAACCACCGCCCCCTGTTCAGCAGCAGCAGCACAGCATTAACTTTTGTCAACGCCTCCTGTCGAGTGTTTAAATTTCCGATTCGTCGATCTACCTTCAAACCAAGGCTTGGAAAACTGAAACCCCCCCATGGCTGCTGCTGAGGATAGTCGAGTGTTGGCCATCGCAAGTCATGTATGAAAATTCTTCCCTCCCCACCCCCATCCAGCCCCCCCATGTAACGCCCAGTTCCTCTCCCGCCCCCGCCTGCCAGGCCCCAACCCACAGCTAGATTATCCGTACTTTACCAAGATTTCACGATCTGTTTTCAAGATCTGAGGCTGACGGGTATGCATCGTGAAAGGTTGTATCTGGGTATGCATACATACGATCATTGAGTAGCCTATTCCACACCCCTACCCTTCCTCACATCCCCCACAATATCGTGGGGGGTGGTGGGGGGGGCCTGAGATATCTAAAGTGCTCTATGTAGTCAATGGAGAACACCTCCAGCCCAATTGTTGCATGTAAACGTAGACTAATCAAACTATTTTCCTGCGTCGCGCACGGGGAAAGCTACAATTCAACAGTTATGTCGGAAACTGCGTCACCACATTTGTGCTCCAAGTGATGGGGCTTGAGGTCTCACCGCTCAATACGGTGCAGTTCAGTAACCACTCAGGATACAAACAGACGAAAGGGTACCGCACTACGGGTGCGCAGATTAAGGAGCTCTATGAGGGCCTCAAAATGAATGGAAATGACGACTTTGGCATGTTGTTGACGGGGTATATACCCGGCGCCGAAGGTGTCGAGGTCGTCGGCGAGATAGTCAGGAATTTGAAGGAGAGAAAGAAGGTTTTTTGGTGTAGGTTTTTCATCTTCTTTTTCTAGCTCTAATTGGCTGCTAGAGGTTCGTTGTGCTGATGAGGCTTTGTGTAGTGTTGGATCCGGTGATGGGAGATCAGGGCCGGCTGTATGTCGCTGATGATGTGATCCCAGTATACAAGTCATTGCTGCCGCTGGCGGACTTGATAGTACCGAACCAGTTCGAGGCCGAGTGAGCATCATAAGGCCATATCTCCATCTCTCAAGCTAACAACTCATAGACTGCTCTCTGGTGTCAAGGTTGACTCTCTCGAGTCTCTCTCCCAGGCGCTCACAACGCTTCACCAAACCTACAAAGTGCCACATGTCATTATCACCTCTGTGACTTTTGGCACCAGCGACAAAAAGATGGAATGCGCTGGCTCCACTGTCACCAGTACGGGCAGCTCCCGAAAGTTCGTCGTCGACGTCTCCATCATCGATGGCTTCTTCTCGGGTACCGGCGACATGTTTGCCGCGCTTACCATGGCTCGATTTCGTGCGGAAGCGGAGGCGGATGGGCTGCTGGGGACAGCATCCTGGATGTCGCCGGATGGGGTAGACGCGTTGGAACTACCGCTCGCCAGGGCCGTCGAGAAGGTGTTGGGGTCCATGCATAACGTATTGCTGAAGACGCAGGAGGCAAGGGATCGCAGGATGGCGATCTTGAGAGCTGCGGTGCCGGATGAAGCGTTAGAGGAGCGCGCAAGACATGTAAGACTCACAAAGGCATCGGAGCTGAGGCTGGTGCAATCTCAGAGGGAGTTGCTAGATCCGGGTGACTGCGTTAAAGCTGCGAGGCTCGAGTGAGGGGCTGTGATCGGCTTCAGTTGCATACATGTATGTGCTGCAGCTTTATTTTTTCTTCTTTCGGGTGTAGATTAAACTTGGTGGATATTTGATGTGTGGAGCGTTTCTGCGTAATACCCCGCATGAAATTTATAATAGATATCAACTTTTTTGTTTTGCTTTATTTTTTTTCATCATTCATGCTGTGAAGAAGAGTGAGGGAGCTTGCAATTGTAGACTGCACTGACCCTTTCCTATTCCGGACTGGTATCGCGTTTGATGGATGCATGGTGCATAAGGCTACTTAGTAGAAAAGAAAAAAAAAAAGCTTTCCCCTCCCACCCCTCACAGATAGAGCTTCTACTTTTTTTTCTTTAACCAATCAGCACTCGAGGGAAAAAAAAGGCACAGATACTTAAATTCCCACAGCTCATTCCGGCGCGTCTCCCTTACACCTTGCAACACGACACTTGATCATTACCATCCTCAAAACACCCCATCAGTCCGTTTACCCCATTACTCATCCTCAGAATGTCTTCAGTCCTTGCCCCCCCACCTGTCGAGCCGGCCATGAAGCTCTTGGTCAAGAAACTCTCCCCTAAGGCACAGCTCCCAACCCGCGGCTCTGCGTTTGCAGCTGGGTACGACGTTTATAGGTAGTAAATTTCCTTGGTTGAATGTACTCGTGCTAGAGAGTAGTAGTATTGATGGTGAATAGCTCCCACGCTACCACTATCCCAGCCCGGGGGAAGGCTCTGGTCGATACTGACATCTCCATTGCTGTCCCTGCCGGAACCTGTAAGCCTCCGGTCAACTATCAATCTCTCACCTCTCTCAAGTCCTAACCCACTACACATAGATGGGAGAATCGCACCCCGCAGTGGCCTTGCGTCCAAAAACTTCATTGATGTAGGTGCGGGTGTCATTGATGCCGACTACCGTGGCCAGGTCAAAGTGCTGCTTTTCAACCACTCGGATTCCGATTTTGAAGTCAAGGAAGGAGACCGTGTTGCACAGCTTGTGTTGGAGAGGGTTTGTTCTCTTTTTCCCTTTTGTTTAGCGTGGCGGGGGTTGTGGCTAATGAATGTAGATCTACACCCCCGAAGTTGAGGAGGTCCAAGATTTGGAAGAGTCTGTGAGGGGTGCTGGAGGGTTTGGGAGTACTGGCATTTAGATTGGGTTGAAACCCTATTAGGTACTAAATACCATATTTAGTGGCGTGAAAGATAGAAATAAAACGCATGCTTGCTTGCTTAGATCTTTAGAGACGAGGGATGATTTATTTGTAGTCCTGAAGTGGCTAGTAGACAATTAGTACTTGTTACTGAATTTAGTAGTGGTGCTTGAATTACTTTCGTACTAGCGGTGTTTCAGAGCCAATTATTAAATCTGAAAGTAGTCAAGTGGAATTTGCTCTTATCATGTCTTTGATCGACACAAACCCTTATCAGACTGATGAGTATCGTCTAGGCTGGGACCTCAAGGATTGAAATAGCTTGTCTGGGGTGGCAAACTCGTCTTTGCTTGCTATGAAAAAACGCTCACTGAAATCTGCAGCTTTGGTAGTAGAAACACTTGTCACGAAGAATACTAGAGGAGAACACCGATCTAGTTTAACTTAAAGGAAGAAAGAAATTCTGAGGTTGACGTATTTATAGAGAATTGAATAGGATAGATTGCCCCTTTAGGTGATAAATATTTGAATGTTGCCACGTATATAGCGCATAGATAGTATGTGGATGTACAACATAGCTATTAAGTAAAGGCTAAGAGGCTGCATTTAATTTACCCATAACACACCATGACCTTTATTCTATAGATCTAGAACTCTTGCGATTTTAGATTAAACGGATGTATAGATGGATGGATGGATGGATATAATAATATAATTGTATATAGTGATAAAGAAATAGAAGCATCTTACTGGAAAAGGGCACATATATAGGCCTGCAGATTGCCCAGAGAATTGGTTTAAGCTCCGACCTATTGAGCTTTTACACTGAAACTTCATTATGTCTGAGGACATGTTGACCGTGTTATACAATAAAGATACTACTAGCTGTAAGACCCGGAGCCTAGAAGCTCTCTATGTCAGATCGAGTACGTCCTTTTGCAAAGCTAAAAGCCTCAAATATTGCAGTTGTCTCTGGCAACACTCTAGGACCTCCACATGAAAGGTTAAATTAGAATTGGGCTGTATTTATACGTAGCCGATCAATCGTTGTAGTGCTCTTGGAAAATAGTCTCAACCCCTTCTTTAACTGCTAGCTAGGTTCGTCTAAGTAGTCCAGTCAGAATATGAAGAATCGGTTATACACGCAGCACCAGAATTACTACTAACAGGAACTCCTGCATGCCGGAACTGATCGATATCCTTCGACCAATATATACTGAATAGATAACCCTTACCCGGTAGCCGGGTTCTCGTTGTAGTATAGTGAATATACTTGTTGGCACCATCAATATAGGCCTCGAGGTAGGATGTACGTAAATTGGCTATGTATTTTGGAAGTGCAAATCAATGATCGCTAATGGCATAATCACAGTATATCACTCGCACCTATTTTGTGTGATGATGTTTGACATTTATTTGTTCTTTAATTTCGTTATGATATAAGATAGGCTTATAGAAGAATTTTGATAGTAATAAGAACGCACCGGGGGTAGTTTGATTAGCCAAAATACGTTTCTTCAACTCGGAAGTCATGACGAGACACCTAGTACACCGAGAATAATTTTCGTAAATTTGAGCAGGTGTTAATGATGAGTAAAAGGCCCCCCCACGGCCTTTCTATTTCCCGGAGATATATCGCAACCCTAATTCTGCAGCTATTCCTGCAAATCAATTCAAACACCCGTCCCGTTGTAAAATTTGCCTTCTCTTCATCCGACAGCAAAAAGAAAATAAAGGGAAACATCATTTGTGATAAATGTAGCACAGACCAATATGTATAAAAGAATTGCTAGAACATTAAAAAAGGTCGTGGAGGGAAGAGAAGGAAAGCGCTGCATGGTATGGAAAAAATAGAGAAAAAAATAGCCCCCTAAAGAATTGGCACGACAAAATAGGCCACACGTAACAAAAGAAATCACACCTCAAACCACAGATTCATGTGGTTTGTGTTATTATCCCCTTCCTCACACACAGATCCACAGAACCAATCTACTCTGCTACCTCCTGTGACTGTTCATTTATCTGCTGCTGTTGCCTCCCCTCTGCCTCGTTTTCATATCTTCCACACTTGCCACACAACCATTGCGCCTCGCCCCTCGGAGCCCTCGATTTTGTTGTTACTAAAAGGCAAGCTCTATGAAATCCATGCCCACAATTTAGGTGTATAATCTGTGTCTGGTCTGGTGGCAGTAGTGCGATATTGCCGGCGCCGAATTCAGGATTGATGTTGCCAAACTGGTGTTGACACAGGGACATATCTGTGTAATCACACTGATCCTGTGAAGTTGTTGAAGCGTGTCTTGAGCCGGAGACTTGGAGGCGAGAAAGTGGAGAGATTGGGGAAGGATCGGTGTTAGAAATTTGCTGCTGTTGATATATCCCTTGCTGCTGCTGTTGACGTTGCTGATGTTGTTGCTGCTGGTGATATATCTGTTGTTGCTGCTGCTGCTGCTGCTGCTGCTGTTGCGCACGAACAGCAGGGTTCCATGGACATCGTGGCACACCATATTGGTTTGGGAGTGGCGTCTGTGCTGGATTATCTGGCGTAATATTCGTTGTTACGGAGGAATATCCTGGGGAAGGAAGCCCTAAGGGAGAAACACCGTACATGCCGATCATCGACTCTGGGGTGATCGGCGAGCTATGGTGAGAAGTGAGTACCTCTGGATATGGTTGATATTGAGATTGTCTTAATGAGTGTCTATGAGATTGAGAGCGTTGAGGCATGCTCGCTGGTACATGGGGTTGATCTGGTTGATTCATCTGCTGCTGCTGCTGTGCATGTAAGGCGGCGCCTGTATTATGGAACACTCCATGAGCGAAAGCAGGAGAACCGCCAACTCTGTGGATATGTCCTGGGCGGGGACCACAGACTCTTGGTACCGTCTGCTGAGCAGGCATTACTGGGGGTAGATGGCGATTCATCGATGCCTCAATCCTAATACTCGGAAACGCACCACCAACCATGCTCATATACTGCGAAAACTGATTTGCAGGTGGTGCCGGTGGTACATGTGGACCTGCTACCACTCCCGATGCCGCAGCCATCCATCCTGCTTCTTCTGCCACGCCAACCCGTGTTGCTACTGTTGCTGGCTCCAACTGCTCTTGCGATGGAGGGGCAGCATACCTCTGCTGCCGAACAATTACCTCTACTTCTACAAGCCGGTTCACCGTTGCCTCCCGTCCCACACGCCTACTTGACACTCCAGGAATATGACGCAGATCTACACCACCAACCCGCCGACGATTTGTTGCCATGGCGCCCCGTTCATCCTCTTCAACAAAGTCTACCTCCTTGCGACAAGTGGGACATGTGCTATGATCCTTAAGCCAAAGCTTAAGGCAATGAGAGCCAAATATGTGGCCGCATGGCATCTGAAGGGCGTTCTCTTGTTTGGGTTCATCTGTGGATGCTTTAATGTCCACGAATGGTTCCATGCAAATAATACAGCAGTCATCATCTTCTTTAAGGTCGATTAAGCGCATGTGCTTAAGTTCTGAGATCGCCTTTTCTGAAGCGCGGCGTTTTCGATTACGTCCATTTGAAGGTTGTGGGATAGGAGGTGAGGGCGGGGCTTGTGTATGTATCCTCTCATAACGGCGGTCGACGCCTAGCCGTGCTGGAAATCCCATTTGTGGTGGTTGTTGCTGCCCGAAGAACGCCATAGGATCCATATTAATGATAGGATGGTGAAGAAATGGGGGGAGCCCAGGAATCCTTCCTCTTGTCAAGCCTGGACGGTTTTGGATCGACGAATGCATAACCGAGCGACCGCTAGCATGATTGAACACATTGGAGAAACTAAGTAAAGAGTCGATGGGGCCACCTTCTCCGAAAAATTCGTTTTCTGGAAAACCTGTTCCGAACTCAAAATATTGGGGAATATCCTGGTTAGACATAGCCCTCACTATCTGACTGGAGTTGATATTGAGAGGTATTGGGGTTGGTTCCCTTAAGTAGCGAGTGGTTTAGAGTGAAAATTTTCAAATTCAAGAGAAATAGTTTTTTTAAATTACTGATTTGGCTCTGTATTATATTCTTTGCTTGATGGGATGTTGTAATAGCGGAATTGTGGCGCCTATCAATCAGCGTGGAGTTCAGGCACTAGTGCGACAATAAGAGGTGTAAACTAGCGATTGGCCAAGTGGCAATACAAACACGAGGCAAGCAACGACGATTAAGACAACCCGGCAAAAAAAATAATAAAAGAAGAGTGGTGTGGAGAATCTGGCGATGAGGAGAGGAGGGGCGTCGATGAAAGAAAAAGGGTAGATGGGTTGGTATGTATCATGTAGTGGTGCTTGCTGGTTGACAGCAAAGTGAGGGGGCAGAACAGAACACAGGTGCTGAGGTGCTGAGTGGGACGGAGCAACTCCGGAGACTTAGGAGAGTAAGAAAGAGGGGAGAGAGGATCGAGGACACACAAAGACAAAGACAAAAAACAACGACAATCGCAGCGGTAAAATAATAAGAGCCATTGCCCCCCCATGTATGCGAGTATATCCCACATGAATTAAGGGCCCCCTCGCACGTTCGCTTGCTCGCACTATTTGTTCTACCTCTACCCGTTCCATAAATGTGCCGGTCAAATGTTTTCAATTCCCAAATCTAGAACTCCCGCGGCATCGACCTCCTTGTATCACAGAAGATGCCCTGAATAGTGAACTGGGCATATCGCATGTTGCTTCTCTTCCCCTCCCCCTCTCCATCTCTCTGGATCCCAGACGTCACCGGAAAACAACACCATCTCTAACATCCCCCACTCACAATCGCTGCATGATTTTGCCGCCGCTTCCCCACAAGTCGGGCATCTGTTACTTCTCTCTTGCTCGCCTAGATCCTTGTATGCGCGAATCAGTCAGTCCGCAATCAATCAGTCAGCAACTCAGCCAGCTGTAGCAAATCAGTAAATCAGTCAGAATTAGGCAGTCAGTCAATAAAATCAGTTCGCAAATAAGTTTCTTGAATCAGTTGGTAGATCAGCTGTACAACTGTGCAGTTAATTCCTCCTGTCAATTTTTGCTTGCATCAGTTAGTGCCTTACGAAAAGAAAAAGGTCACCGGGTAGGTACCTCCGCCAAGTAAGCGGCCAAAGTGGTCTAGAGCCGCAACTCCGATGCACATGCCCGCACCACCGTGAATATTGGATTATCGTTGGTCGCGAATAGATGTAACCCCTCGATCGCGAATCAAGACTCTCCGAACCTCAAACAACTAAGTCGCTGCTCGAGTTGTAACAGTTATCGTAAGACAAAAAAAAAGAGTGACTCGAACCCCTCCTCAAAACAAGGCGGGAAGAAATAGAATCAGTTCGCATACATACTTAATTCTCTAACTCAGCCCAGCAGTCTACAGAATCAGTCGGTCCTACATGAATTTAAAATAACTGATTGATAGATAAGTAGTCAGCTCAGTCGGACCTGGCTCAGCAAAAACTTGAAACATCCATTGCATCTGACACTATTACTGAAATCGGAGTTGCGTCGGAAGGTCATATATTATCACTCATTCACATCTGGTTTGGCATAACGATATCCGTTTTATCAACACATCGACCTGCTAAGATCCTAGATCCCCATGGGTTGTTTCAAAACTGTTCATCCGATCCTGGAATGATCCTTTCTTGGCAATCGTACACACAATTCAACCGAATAATTACGGAGGAGACAAAGTTGACAGCCGCGCTTAATAGGCATAATTTCCCCTCCTCGATCGGTGTCGATACCCGGGAATGAAGCAACTGGAAGGCTTGGTTTCTTAATACACGTAATGACTACATGTATGGTTCTGTCGCCAGAGACCTGGCATGTAGATGATTTGCCCATGGGAAATGTGACAAAACTTTGTCACATTGATTGATGCGAGCTGCAATTGGCAAATGAAAGACGTTGGTAAGATAGATCCATCACAAATATAAACGGCACCTCATCGCCCATCGTTTTATCTACAAGGAATGATCCTTTAGACCGTAAATTCTTCTAAAAAAAAAGGACTTCTAGGCCTATAAAGAAAAATAATAACGGCCCTAGTAAGTCGAAGCTGTTTTTATCAATATAAAAATTTGTTGGCATAATCTAACTACTACTCTAGTGGAATGGGATATATGAAGCAGTTGTAACAGAGTCGATTGCGTTCGTTACACCCAAAGGCGACTTTACCGGGTTTTCCTTAGGGTTAATGAAGTTGAATATAGCATCCATATATAGACCTGTCATTAGGGCACGAGATAGCCTAATTAAGTTTAGAAAAGAAAAAGGCGTGATTGTCTAATTATAAGGGTAAATATGTGATCGTTGATCCGGAGTGTGACTCAATCAGTTTGATGAAGGTGAGCTGGAGACGCATGTGCCTGGTGGAGGTGGTTGAAAGGAATGTCCCTGTGGAACAGATAATCGGTTTTTCGATCTCAACGGATTGCATCTATAATCGCCTGTCATGTACATGTATCAACACGGTACGTACTGATAAACATGTATCCTCAGACAGGGGAACAAGCAACAAACTACATGTAAGTATTCGATTGCAATGGATCGTTGTATCCAAGCTGTTGTGGAGCCGTGTAGGGTGAGCCTAGCTCTCGAGATCATTAATCTATGTGTATCTATATACGTATATTAGGGCTAGTATTGCTTCTATATCAATGATCTTATATTTACCCGCACCGCGTACTGGGCTGATGGATAGGGTATACGTACATGTATGATTTGTAATCTCACGTTGATGTTGTTAGAGGCCTAGTTTCTCTTTTTCGCGTTTTTGTAACGTGTCACCTATGTCATATGGACGTGTCGTTCTGGGAATTTGATTCGTGACGATCGGGCATCTGTCGATCGTAGCAATCCAGCGAGTGATATTCTGTGACTCAACCAAATAATCAAGATATATCATGTAGCAATGTTTTCTTTCTTTTTGTGGTGTGGGATGAGAATGATAAATCAACCCAATCTACCGCAATCTCCTTACTTGCTGTACACACGTGTTTATGTGAATCACCTGGTAATGGGGTCATTGGTGAATCCTTCTAGTCATGAGACTTGTGTGACCGTTTCAATTAACCATAGGAATAGGTATATTGCAATGATCGGTAATCATGTTCACTAGAATGATCTTAGGTACTAAACGGCTGGTAAATTAGAGCTCGATAATAGTTGCTGGTGCTCTAATACTTTTAATTCATGTATCCCTTGGACGGATGAAACCTGAAAATTCGCGACCTGGACCGTGCACGCACTTAGTCTTTCTTTTTGCAGGTGATAACAATAATTGAGCCAATCAAAAACCAGCTATAGTTACCATGTAAGGCTAGTGATAGCTGAGAGAGGGAAGTCGCGAATTTGCAGGTTTCATCCGTCCAAGGGATAATCGCCTGTTTAACTTGGTGCTTGAGCAATTAGCGATTCTGTTGTAGCATCAGATCTCACAAAAACAAGCTGTTCTCCGCGGATCTGTATAAACCTGGTTTAGTTATTTACTGTCGAAGAGGATCAAGACCACTTAATTCATTTATGTTGTCTGATCACGAGATTCTTTCAGAGCCAAGGAAATCTCGAGGACTATCAGTCGAACTTCCACAACGAGAATGGCCGTCTAAGAATAAGCTATATACAATTCAGATGTATCATATGTCCATATCTTCTGAAATATTCTGTTTTCTGGTGGTGGTGATCGTGACGTTGCCTGGGTGAAGTACATGTAGTAATATATACTCAGAGTTTTTATGTAGGTTGGTTTCTTTGTAATGATACCTATCCCTTAACGTGTTGATGCTGACACCCCTATAACAGAGGAATTAGATTTGTATGAGAGATCTATTATTTGATAAGAGAGATAACGGGATCTGTTTGTAAAGCCACACCAAATTTGCTTTTTTTTGGTTTGGTGGGTCAGCATTTTCGCGACAGCTTAAGGGATAATAATGAGAAATTTAATATCATATAATTACACACTAATATTGGTGACGTTTGAGGCTTAGAGCAGTGGAGACATATATGGTCGATGGCGGGAGAGGGGGATGGTGTGAGGCTTGGCGGTTTCTACTAACAAATCAATACTTAGCTTTTATTTGGAGTACTAGTCTGGTTTAGGAGTTAAGCCTCATAGCTCCCGGTCTCACTATCTATTTTACTGCGAGTCTAAGTGTTGTTGAGAACTAAGTTTATATATCTCGCGTATCGCTTGATGTCGATTTATTGTATTTTCGATCATTGGCATTTGCCAAGAACCAAAACCGTGCAACCATGTATGTAACCGTTAATGACTTGATCGCTGCAAATTATCGATTAGATACTGTCAGTAACGTTTGCCTTGAAGCGTTTGTTTGGCATCGATCTTACGCTCTTTGTGGTCGCTATGATCGTGGTGGACACCGTGGTATAATTATAACCATTTGAGGCATATATTCATGTTTATTTTGCAATTTGGTTCAAACAATTCCGTTGAAATATGAATATTGGGGGTATACCCGGGTGAGGGCTTTCATTTAGGTGCCAGAGACCTTCAGGTTTCAAAGAGCAATTGATAGAATAACAAATTATGATGAGTCTATCGTGATCGACCAGAAGGAAATCTGAGGCTAGAATGTAACGAGCTTATTTATTGTAAATATCCATAATAATAATTGCAGGTTTTCCTACTCAAATCTGTAACCCCATCCATAATAATAATTGTAAGTTTTCCTACTTAAATCTGTAATCCCATCCATATATCCCTAGACGTCCTATTGTGTGAACCTTGGCGCCTTAAAAAGTTATAAGAAATACAAAAGAGAAAGAGAAAAAAATAGGTTGTTTCCACAAACAGTTTTGGCAGAGACATATGTGTACTGCCAAATCAATCTTAATCCCCATAGCTTGTCAGGGTATCAAACTGTAGGATCGTCATACACAAATCTGATATGCCTAGGGGACCTTCCAGCGCCAAGTACGAACTGTTCGTCACCACGAGGCCGCTCTGGATATCTTATCAGTATATGTCAACTAGCTGACATAGTGACATGCGTACCATTCTTGGTGTTGCCTGTAAGCATTGACTGAATTGACATGCAGACGGACTCCACACTCTGGACGGGTGACCAGCCATTGCCAGAAGAAAGAAGATCTAGGCAGATGACGCCATTGGAGTAAATGTGAGGGTGCATGGGGATTTCTGGAGCCATGTTAGCTTAGCCTGACTTGTCGATTCAGAGATCCAGAACGTACCTCGATCTATAGCTCTAACAAACATAACCTCTGGTGCTTCTATTGGGTAGTTCTCTGTGAACTTGAAGTTCAGGCGAAAGATCTTGCCATGGTAGATTGGGTTTTGGTCAAGAACTTCGATATCCATCTGCCACTGTGTAAAGTTTTCTGTGTTGACCATTGTGATCCCTGGAACTGGCACGTCTTGGTGCATCTAGAAATCTTAGTAAGTGCAATACATGTATTTCTAGGAGCTCAGTCCAGGGGATTATGCTAACATACTTTCTGAAGCTCCCGTTGGAGACGCCTTGCATGTGACATTTCTGCTTGGGAAGGAGAAAGAAATTATAGAAAAGAAAACAATGATGTTAAGCTTGGTTTGTTTCTGGATTTTGGATTAGCTCAAGTAGCTAGCTGGTATGCGGGCTTTTATAACCCCGGACCAGAGCTAGCGGGGCAGTGGGTGTAAGATCAGGACGCGGGGGAAAGAGGCCGTTACACAGTTAGGTAAGCGGGACAATCCACGTGGCTGGGCTATGATGGTAGGTGGCCTGAGGTTGGGATAAGATGCGGCTCAAAAGGGGTTACAGGGCGTACCCTGGATCAATCATGTGATAGCTATGGTGATAGGATGGCCTGGATGTGTTTATGGAGTTGATAGATGTTCCTCAGAGATTGTGGCTGGGTTTGTAGAATAGTTAAATCTCGAGGCACATGTAGTTAAGGCGCTGCTATTGATGAGCGTACCATGCACTAGGGGGTCCATCCACCTCGCGACCGCGAGTTGTTACTTTTGATATCGGGAGTTGGTCCCAGCTCTCCTCCCAGCTCCTCTGCCAACTCCTTTGCCAGCTCCCCCGCCAGCTCCCCCGCCATCTTCTCTCACTGTTTTCCTTCCAGCTTTCTCCCAGCTCTCTTTCCCTTTCCCTCTTATTCCCTCTCCCTCTACACTTACGGGGCCTTCGGCCCCCTCCCCTCCATGTACGGCTTGCTCTCCTTACATGTATATAGTTATTTGCTGTGTAGATACATGTAGACATGGAGATTCTGGTGGGGGGCTGGTTGCCATGTGGGTTAGAGTTCTTCGCTCTCGACCAATCATAAACCCTGTAGCGCGCGCGCAAATGGAGCTTTTACAGTACATATTAGATGTATGAGCGTACCATGCATGTACATGTGGTATCGTAGAAGGATCTGTGCGAATGCGATTATGAGGTAGCATTAAGGTATCGTAAATAGGTGGAATGATTCATCTAATTCTAATTCATCCAATATATCACTGTGAGTTTCCAGTCCAAAGTGCTTCTTTTCCCGGGTAGTTCACCGATATGTATCCCTGCGCCCGATGCAGCGCCCACTGACCGCTAGTGTAGTAACGTCCAAGGGTGCAACAGGGCTGATGGAGTTTCCTCCGTGCAATGCGGCAGTGTGGGAGGGCTGGGCACGAGCCTACATGTAGCTACATGTACGGACTACATGTATGTAACATACAATAGAGCACATAAATCTCGACTTGAATCTGAGATGTATCGACTGTAGGTGCCTCCATTCTATGAGAATTCCATGAATACGTTTAACCCTGGCAATGAGTAATATCTGTTGTTGTAGGCGCGGTTTCTCGTGCGTACATGTAGGACTCTGCAGTACCTACATGTAGCCTTGTGATTAACCCTAACCCTGAGCTGAGCGTTCCTAATCTGCCCCGCCCCCGCAGCTGCATTCAGCTCACGAACCCTTAGAACGTCAAAGCCTATTTCTCCCCTGGAACCCCTCGATCAGCCCTCTACCTTCCTATCTCCCTTCTCGAGACAGTCAAATAAATACATCACCCGCTTCCACTCTCTCTCATACTTATCCAGATAATCCAATAATTAGAGACATTTATTAGTTCACAAGTGGTTAATCGAGAACATGAGCTGTAAGCTTCCGTTTGCTTTGTCTCCCCTTTTCTGTTCATTCCCGTTACATCTTCTACCCAAGCCTTTCTATCACTTGTGTTTTATTATCTCGCCTATAAACATAATATCGCGTGTTCAGTATCGCAAGGTGCTTTTACAGTGTTACTTACTCCTTATCGTGTTCTATTAGTTTCCTCGGTCCTTAACAAGCTACACGGGCAGCCGCCTACCTATGATAAGAAGTGAGAGATACTCAGCTTGATAAAATCAGCTATTCCTCGCGCAATGTTTTTTGGAATTAGCTTCGGTAGCTTTAGAAGCCAACTGACTAACGATGACGATGAACCATTCAGGGTCCAGTACAAAATGGGCCGCACTTTGGTTAGTCTCCTGCTCCTTCCTCCTCCCTAAAACCTTTGTTATTATAGAAACCAAAAAAGATTGACCGAGCTTTTGCGCATATTTTACAGGGTGCAGGTACCTACGGAATCGTTCGCGAAGCCGATGGCCCCGAGGGGAAAGTCGCTGTAAAGATCATTTTGAAGAAAAATGTGAAGGGCAACGAGCAGATGGTGTATGACGAATTAAGGCTACTGCAGAGGCTTCACCATCCGCATATTGTCCAGTTTCGCGATTGGTTTGAGTCAAGGGTAAAGACTTGCTATTTCTTTTGCTCCACCGGGGCTGTGATCTTTTGTAGTTCAGCGATACTGATCCATCCGTTTAACAGGACAAGTACTATATCGTTACTCAGTTAGCTACCGGCGGCGAACTTTTCGATCGTATTTGTGAATACGGAAAATTCACCGAGAAGGATGCATCGCAGACTATCCGCGAGGTTCTACAAGCTGTCGACTACTTGCACAGCGTCAACATAGTCCACAGGGGTAAACATTTATCAATCTATAAAGACTTATGAGGGAACGAATAAGCTAACACAATCGATTCAATAGACTTGAAACCTGAGAATTTGTTGTACCTTACCCCTGATGCGAATTCCTCCCTCGTGCTTGCCGACTTCGGTATCGCCAAGATGCTTGACTCAAGCAACGAGATGCTCACCACCATGGCTGGCTCCTTCGGTTACGCAGCTCCAGAGGTTATGTTAAAGAAGGGGCATGGAAAGGCTGTCGATATGTGGTCTTTGGGTGTTATCACCTACACCTTACTGTGCGGATACTCGCCATTCCGTAGTGAGAGTCTTGCAGACTTGATCGACGAATGCAGTAATGGAAGAGTTATCTTCCATGAGCGCTACTGGAAGGAAGTTAGTAGAGATGCAAAGGTCTTTATCGGAGATCTCTTGCAACCTAAGCCAGAAGACCGTCCTACTAGCTCGGTAATACTTCCTTTTATCTAACATTATTTTGGAATTGTGGATGGCGACTAATCAATTCGTCTACGATATAGGAAGCACTCAAGCACAGCTGGCTCAAGGGTGAAACTGCCACCGACTATGATATCTTGCCAGAGATTAAGTCCTACATCGCCAAGGCCCGTCTCCGCCGTGGTATTGAAATGGTCAAACTCACCAACCGTATCGAAGCCCTCAGGATGCGCGATGATGATCCCGACGAGGGCGATGTGCCGGCTGATGCAAAGGAAGCTGCCAAAGAGGGGGTCACAAAACCCGGCGATTCTAAGCCCCCTGGTTCTACTACTACTACTGGAAAGGGCACCGGCAGACTTTCAAGAGCGGCAAGATCTGCTATTTTCAGAGAGGTAGTGTTGGCGAAGGTTAGGGAGATGAAGGCTGAAGAGGAGAAGCAACTCACGGAGAGGACTTTGAGTGAGAAGAAACCAGGTTCAAGGAAGTAATGTTTGGCAGGAGTCGGTTCGGATATACCATTTTGATTTTTGATGCATCTCTTCCTTGAATTGACCCTGTATCTCGTTTCTCCGCATTTGCCTTTGTAAAGATGTTCGAAAGTTTAGGATCCAGGAAAAGAACTGTATACTTTGGTACTTAATTCTCCATTTTTTGTGGCGGAGCCTTTAAAGGTTTTATTGTTAAGTATGCATGTATGTATTCTGTATTGCGCATTAGTTGAACTATTACTAGGTGAGTACAGGATCAGTACAGTTAAACATCTAGTCCTTCGCCTCTTCTGGAATCCTAAAGGAAAGTATGAAAGATTATTGAGGTATTCTACTCCTTGAGGGTTAGGCGTAGATCTCGAACATCATGTGCCGGATAAATGCTTGATAGGTTGAATCCTGCATTGCATAGTGGCCGGCCATGAGACATTTCCTTAAAGTCTTTCCTCTAAATTGTAATTTTATTTATTTACACTAAAGTCTTTGCACTAGAATGTATACTTATGCCCATTTTGTTGAGGCATGTATCTGCTGAATCGTATGGCCCTCCTGCGCTTACAAGAAAGAAGAGGGGTAATTTTGATTCACATAAAGATATCTGCCAGTAATGGGTGCTCTCGAGTCCCATGTTACTCTACAGATGACATGGTCCGTGCACCGTCGCATTCGCTAACCCCACACTACGTATACGTCCCAATCTCTTTACCGCAAGTTTACACAACAAGATGAATTCTATAAGGCCCCTACGACAATACTCTGCAGTGATATCTGCCCTGCGAACAAATCATGGTGTCATGAGGCCTCGAGTAAGCCACGCGAGGAGAAGCTATGCTACTGCAACTAAAGCAGATCTGTACGACGTTGTAGTTGTTGGTGGTGGGCCGGCAGGACTGTCGTTGGCGAGCTCTCTGCGTATGTTCAACCCTAGTTCACAGGGATGAAATTATCTCTCTCTGATTCGTGATGTAGGTTCATCAAGTGTAACAAACGGCCTTCGGGTTGCACTTGTTGAGGGTTTCGATTTGGCTCCCGGGAGAAATTGGAAGCCTGAGCCCCAAACATTTTCAAATAGAGTCAGCTCACTGACACCAGGGTCGGTTGGGTTTTTGACGGATATTGGAGCATGGAAGCATGTGGACCGTGACCGTGTCCAGGCCTATCACGGCATGCAGGTATGAGGTTTATTTTAAATTTTTAAAGGCCGGATCATTAATATCGTTGTGCAGGTTTGGGATGGCATCTCGGGCTCTCGCATTCAATTTAATTGGAATCCATCCGCCAGTGAAACAATCGCATACATGACTGAGAATACCAACCTCGTTCACGGTTTACTCTCGCGCTTGTCCGAGCTGGGTGGAGTAGAAGTGATAGACAAGACCCGCGTTGAGAATATATCTTTCGGAGAGGATAATGGAGAGCTTGATCTACGAACATGGCCAACAGTAGAGATCACAGGCGGGAGGAAGCTAACGGCGAGATTGTTAGTCGGTGCGGATGGTGCCAATTCGCCCGTCAGAACGTTCGCTGGAATTGAGAGTCGCGGGTGGGACTATGATCGCCATGGCGTGGTTGCCACTGTGAAGTTGGCTGAGGGGAGCTCCTTGGGAATAGAAAAAACGGCATATCAGAGATTCTTGCCGTCGGGACCAGTGGCACTGCTACCTGTAAGTCTCCTCTGAATTTCACCCATCTTTGCAACGCTGATAAACTGTAGCTTCCTGGCGATTTTGCAACCCTCGTATGGTCCACAACCCCCAGAACGCGGCAAAGCTCAAGACCTTGGCACCTACAGATATGGCTGCTATGGTTAATGCAGCGTTTAGGCTGAGCCATGTAGATATCGACTTCATCAAAGATCTTGATTCTGGAATTGCGGGAGAAGTTCAGTGGAGAGAATCAGTGACCCAATTCGATTATACCCGTGTCCCTGGAAGGGTCGTGGGCGTACAGGACAAATCAGTTGCCTCGTTTCCACTAAAATTGAGGCATGCCGATACGTATATTGGGGAACGGGTTGCATTGATTGGGGATGCTGCGCACACAGTTCACCCACTTGCTGGCCAAGGACTGAACCAAGGAATCGGCGATGTTCAATCTTTAATCAAGACTGTTGAGACAGCTGTGCAGAACGGGCAGGATATCGGTAAACCTATCATTGATTTTTAACCCTTTACACCTGACATTTTTTGACAATACATCCAAGGTTCCGTTCTTTCTCTTGAGCCATACTACTCCGAACAATACTTCAAGAATCACCTTATGTTGGGTGTCGTTGACAAGCTCCATAAGCTATATGGAACAACATCTGCCCCAATTGTGGCGTTGAGGTCTTTTGGACTGAGTGCGGTTGATGCAATGACTGGGTTGAAGTCGTTAATCATGAAGCAGGCTTCTGGGGGCAGATAAGCTATTTATGTGTGAAATTGGAATATTGTTAACGTTGTTTTATTGAGGTGCTAGAAGGCGAATTATGGATCGAATTTGGTTGACGATTCCTTTTCCGTGGTCTACACGAGCTCAGAATATATATTATATTGAATTGGTTGGACAAAGACATATTCCTCGGTGTTTTTTTTACTTTTAACTTTATGAGAAGGTGAGCTGTAGGCCTAGATACACACGTGTTGATGCTCTTTTAATGATAGGTACCTCTCTTCATATACTATCACTCGATGTTATTAACAGCAATGGCTGAATATATTTCCCGGAGGAGATTTCCTCCATATCTATAGATACTTTAATGCGAAAAATTAAGTCTATTTTATTAACTGTGAAGATATCTCGGGAGCTACAAGTTTCGCTCTAAACAAAGATCCGATCCACTAGAAGAGCCTTGCTACGAAATTCGCATTATAATATGTGTTTGTTTCCGCAGCAATAGTCCAAAGTAAGAATAACTGCGCTTTTCTAAAGGTTTAGAATAAATAGCAAGGTAATTCGAATTATGAATTGAAATATGCTACGGGCAACATAATTCAAACTAGCTGGCTCTGATTGGTCCCTTAAAACCGCGGTTCGTACTAAAGCGTACTGTTTTTGCCAATATTGTTGCAATTAATGTCACTCATTACGCTATACTTTTATGGGTTAGGGTGAGGTCATGTAGTTTGGACTTGTAGCAAAACATTATTTTTATTTTCACTCAATCTAGCCTATTTGCGAGAGTATAGTGCATCATGTGGTTATGTGGTTATGTAGGTCTGAAAAGATGGCTACATGTAATCATGACAAGTTGAATATATGTAATCCGAGGCGGGGATATATATATCTTAGATTCTTGCTGCTTTTTATGTTTACTACCGTCATCATAATTACGTTGAATCATCCTTCACTTTTATCAGTCCGTCGAGAAGAATTAAAACGTGAATAAAAATAGCGAAATTTTGTCTGGAGTGAGAGCTAGATTCGTGATAATTGTTGTATAATTACCCGGCCGCAAGCAATGAGGCTCATTGTTGCACCAACAATTTTCTGAAACCTAACTTTTCTTTCTTCAGCGCCCCACTATCGCGAAATCTCACAAATGACCGATTCGAAACTCCAGCAAGCACCATTTGTGAAGCAATTAGCGGCGAATGGTAAGATCGTTTTACTAAAAGTTGCGAATAATATTATAACCTCTGACACTTTTAAATAGACCGGCCAACCCGCGATAAAGCTGTAGCGTCGCTGCGCAGCTACCTTTCCTCGCAACGCAATTTCACTCAGATAGAGCTTTTGAAGTTATGGAAAGGACTTTTTTACTGTAGGTTGCGTGAGCGAGTGGTGTTTCTCTGTCTGGGATACTGAAGGGTAGCTTAATAGGCATGTGGCTGTCGGATCGCCCACGGACTCAGCAGCGACTCGCTGCCGACCTGGCAGAGCTTTTAACACCTATGGAGGAGAAGAATTTTGTGTTGTTTCTTGAAGCATTTTGGATTACCATGGTTCGGGAATGGAACGGAATCGATGTGTTGAGGATGGACAAATTCTTGCTGCTCGTCAGAATGTACCTGGCGAGTAGCTTCAGATACATGCGTGGAAGGAATTGGGATGCCGGTCTCGTTGAGAGTGTTGTGAAGGTTATAAAGGAGGTACCTTTAAAGTGGGTTTTCATGGAGTTTTTGGATATGAATGTGGAAGTGAGGTGAACTAACAGGTATTTCATAATAGTCCTACTGACAACAAAGTACCCAACGGCCTTCGGTTTCATTTGACGGATATTTTTGTGGATGAGCTAGAGAAACTGAGTCCAGAAGATATGAAGGACCCTTTGCCTGCTGAACAGCTAGTCGAGCCATTTCAAATACTGAGCGTAAAGTCACCGACTAAAATGGTCAGGGTAAAAGCAAAGGAATTATTGCTTGACGGGAGATTGGCCAACTGGGGATTTGAAAAGGCTCCGGAGGGCGAGATTAAGAAAAAGGTTGCTCAAACGGAGCCCGAAAGCGAAGATGAGGATGAAGAAATGGAAGATGAAGAATGGGGCGGTATCGATGATTAAAATCATTTCTTTTTGTTCAATGTGTATAATTCTGTGTACCATATTCCTGGCTCTTTTCCTAATTGATACATTGCTTTTCTCACAAAATATAAAAACTTGATGTAATACAATCGACGGCTTTACTCGATATCCTATCCGTAAGTGTTGTACATACTTTTTTATTAAAGTTTTATGATGCTCCAGCATAAAAACAGTTGGCATCTAGGGGTTTCCCAATTTAATCATTTCATTCTTCATCACTATCCTCACAGCCAAAACCAAAGCTAAAACCTTGTCCCTTTGTGTCAGTAAGCGTGCCCCACTTTGTCTTTTTCTTCTTCTCCAGCTTTTCCAAAGCCGCCTGGAGCTCCACTGGGTATTGCTCCTCCATCCTTTTTATGAATAATCCATACGGATCCCTCACTCTTTTTGTATTGAACCCGGATACTGACCCCGGTTGATCCCGTAGAAACTCTATCGCGGCCGAAAGCTGGGTTGGGGGTATGAAATTCTGGGTCAATGCAAGCGATGGTGAAAGGTTGACCACAAGATGCCACCATCCTATATGGAGGTTATTAGAGGCAGCGATGATTATTCAAATGACAGAAATTACCTGAAGGGACGTATAATATCTCGCCAGCTTTACAAATACCTTCTCGACACCCTTTTGTTCTCCTTGCCTCTCGGTGAAAGCCTACAAGCCATTCTGCGATACTCAAGGGCGATGTAACTTCGCTATGGTCTTCAGATTCATAGACTCCGGGTGGAGGAGACCCTGGTGGGAACATTATCCAGTACTTCTCTCCCTCAATAACGGCATTCCAGGCTGAGGTCGCATTTGGGTCCTACGGCCGGTTATTAGAACCAATTACTTCCCCGAAAACATAAGACTTATGACTCCTTACTTTATGAAATGTACTGCCGCTTCGCTCAGGTCCCAGGATCATCCACCGTCTATCAGGTCTCTCATCTCCAAGAACCTCGAAATAATCTTTTCCAAAGCATTCAGGCACTGTGAAACCACGTCCTAGCTCTCCACCTGTCTTCTCTACAAATGCCCGATCAAAAAGATACAGCGGGCTTTCGTCCGTTTGGTCTCTCATATAATCATAGTAATCACCGAGTCGCCAATCTACACTTTCGGCACGAAAGCGGACATCACGGTACCTGTCCACTAAAGATGCAATAGACCACTCCTTGTATCCTGCCCAGTCCTTGACTGGACTGGTAAGTATGAATGGTGCAGTGGAGTATTTTTGGTTAAAATCCTCTGCAGTCATGTCGGGGAGACAAAGGATAGCATTTTGTGAAGGGATCTTAGAAGCATAAGGCTTAAGCGGAATTTGAGACATATGAAAAGGTCTATGAAGGGTATCAGAAAATAGGTCTGGAGTTGGTATCAGAACCTCTTTACTGAAAGGCAATGATAGATGGGTTCGACGCCAGATTCCACGCCAGGTGAATGGAAGCTTAGACTTAGGTGATCTGAGAGATATATGATTAGCAAATACTACAGGCAAAAATTATCGGCGGTATACAATCGATGTTGCGAAGGCCTGGCTCTAAATGTGAGGATTATGCATACTCTATAAATAGTGCTTTCCATAGCTCTTCATGACGACTAAAGGCATAAAGACCCCTACTCGTAAATCCCAGTTGAGAAAGGCTTTCGGCATCTAGATATCCTAATATATCGATAATCAATTCGTCGGGAAAGACTGCAAATAATCCCGTTGAGGTCTCACGGAGATTCGATTCCGAGGTGTAGGCATTTCCGCTGGGTTTTATTCGAAGAGGATGAGAAGAGATGGTCGCTGTATCCTCAAAGCCTTTTTCATCGGAAATTGAAAGAATATCGGCTTCTATATTCACACCAGTCACTGAAAATATTTTCTGACGTTTTGACGGTGGAGAGGGTATAGGATCTATAAGGGTTGTTGAAGGAGCCATCACTCTCCACTTGATATCGTTTTTCCAAATTTATGTGATGTAAGGTTTTGAATTTTAATTTTACCTCCTACGTAGGTTTGCTAGTGTGACTGTGGCTTATTCCTGCCAGTTTGGGTTCAACATGCTCAGCATTACGTCCCTAATGGAATTCTTAACATAGTATTGATACGCTGATAACGCTTAGAATTGGTAGATCCTTTCTACTCTTGACAAAAGTGGCTGAATTAGTTAGTGGGGGGACGTGGCGGGTTACATTGCTTGGAAAAAAAAACAGTCTGCACTTGTGGGCACCCCTCGTTTTTTTTTTTTTTTTTTTTGCTTTGCTTTATTTGAGTTGTCGTCCCCTCCTCTTCTCCATTTCTCCTCTCATCCCACCAACTTTACAACCATCATCCACCACGCTCCAGTCTCTCTTATTAGCAGAGACTCATTTGATAGCTATTTGCTTTAAAAAGTATGGATTTCTGATTTACTGGCTAGGATTCTCTAGGGGAAGACTTGACTAATCTGTTTCCTTCAGCATTAAAAACAAAAACTTCACTACCACCCAACATGGCCACCGAAGGTTTGAAAGACGTCGAGGTAAGCCCAAAGTTTCCCCTCCCTTAAAAACCCCATCCAACGTCCTGTTGGCTCTGGCTGCCTATATCACGCTCTCTCCCCTCTCTCGGGCCTTTGCCGCACAGGGCTGCGGGCTCTCTTTGGCGGGGTTATATAGGCACTTGAACTCACATAATTTTCTACTCCTTAGGGACAAATCGAGTCCAACTACGATGAAACCGTCGACAACTTTGACAGCATGGACCTCAAGGCTGAACTTTTGAGAGGTTAGTTTTGAAACATTTCTTGGCATCTTAGTCTGATGTTCCTGCAGCGCTACTATGCGCTGCCAAGACAAAATTTCCCAAGCTAACATTTCTGATATAGGAATTTACGCCTATGGGTAAGAAGACTCAAATCGACTTCTTTTTATTTCGATTATACTCACCATTAAATAGTTTTGAACGTCCCTCTGCTATTCAGCAGCGTGCGATTCTCCCTGTGATCAACAGTGAGTACTACCCCTCTTTTGCCCCACCACCCCCCCACTCTGCATGACAACCACTGTGGCTGCATGTTGTGTAAAAAATATCCGCGGGCCCCCTCACTAAATCACTCTTTACCAGACCGCGATGTCATCGCCCAGGCTCAGTCAGGAACCGGAAAGACTGCCACTTTCTCTATTTCCGTCCTCCAGAAGATTGATCTCAACCTCAAGCAATGCCAGGCATTGATTTTGGCCCCTACTCGTGAGCTCGCTCAGCAGATTCAAAAGGTCGTCGTTGCTATCGGTGACTTCATGAACGTTGAGTGCCATGCTTGTATCGGAGGAACCGTCGTCCGTGATGACATGAAGATCCTCCAGGACGGTGTTCACGTCGTTGTTGGAACCCCCGGCCGTGTTCACGACATGATTCAGCGCCGCGCCTTGAAGACCGATGCGATTAAGCTCTTCGTCCTTGATGAGGCTGATGAGATGTTGTCTGTATGTAAACTACTGACTGGACTCTCCATTAAGCACTACTAACATTTCTCTCTAGCGTGGATTCACCGAACAAATTTACGACATCTTCCAGCTTCTCCCACAGTCGACCCAAGTCGTCCTTCTTTCTGCCACCATGCCCCAGGATGTGTTGGAGGTCACCACTAAGTTCATGCGCGACCCCGTCCGCATTTTGGTCAAGAAGGCCGAATTGACCCTTGAAGGTATCAAGCAATTCTACATTGCTGTTGAGAAAGAAGACTGGAAGCTCGACACTCTCTCCGATTTGTACGAGACTGTTACAATCACTCAGGCAGTCATTTTCTGCAACACCCGCAGAAAGGTTGATTGGCTTACCGAGAAGCTCACCCAGCGTGATTTCACCGTTTCCGCTATGCACGGAGATATGGATCAGACTCAGCGTGACTTGATTATGAAGGAGTTCCGTTCAGGATCTTCTCGTGTCTTGATCGCCACTGATTTGTTGGCTCGTGGTATCGATGTCCAGCAGGTCTCCTTGGTCATCAACTACGACCTTCCCGCTAACCGCGAGAACTACATCCACCGTATCGGTCGTGGTGGTCGTTTCGGACGAAAGGGTGTTGCTATTAACTTCGTTACTGCTGTAAGCTAATCCACTTGGTATACTTGAATATTAGGTAGCTGACCTTTATAGGATGATGTCCGCATGATGCGTGAGATCGAACAGTTCTACTCGACCCAGATCGAGGAGATGCCAATGTTTGTACCCCCGCTTAATCTATCACCGCCATAATCTTCATGCTAATTGGGTTTTAGGAATGTTGCCGACCTCATTTAAATGTCATTCAAGCAAATCAAAAAACCGTTTTAAAACAATAAAAGTTACAACGTAGGAATTCTGACTTACCCAAAGCAAGTATAGAAAGCCTACGAGTGGTGGTGTTTTATCTCTTATTTCTTCATTTCTAGTCCCATGGATACTTTGATATTCTATACGATTGTATGTGTGTTTGGTTTTTACTCTGGGGTTTGGGGGATGCATTCTGTTTTTTCCAAAATTCAAAAACAATATGGCTGGACAGCTGCAATTCTCGAGCTTACGCGGGTAATGGGGGTTGTGAGGAGCGGGAATAAATCGATTCTCGTTCCTTGTTTTTCTTTCTGGATTTTCTTTTTCCTTCTCCTTTGTTTTGTAGAATTTGAGAAGTGGTGTTTTGAGGAAGGCGGGGGAAAAGTAATGATATCTACGTTCTATATTACAGTTATCCTTACGTCCATATGTATCATTGCTCGTTTATTAAGAAGGCCATTTCTTAGTACACTACCATTCATATCCAGATCAGGGGAAATTGAGATAGAGAAATGCCGAAGATGCAGCTGTAGCTCCAGGTCTGAGTAGGTACACGATGAACTAACCACATCAACAGACAAGAACTCATGTTGGGTGCGGGGAAATTTCACTGGTGCCAATGATATCCCAATCATCTTGACCCGACCGATCGGATCGGGCTTACATCGGCCAGATTGGGCAAATGCGGCGATTCGGGCTGCAACTAGGACGGGGTGCGTAGTTGCTATCCTCGGTGATCTACTGGATATGATCGATGATGTGGGATAAAGTGGGGGTGGTTGCTGAGGCTCGTTCCCAGTGTGGTAGCAGGTTGATTGGCAACAAGCCTAGGTACATACATGTATTTAGTTATCGTTGCGTTTACGGAGAATAACATACCGGTCAAAGGATTGGGTTAGGACTTGTTCCAACAGCTGCAATATATTCCGATTTACCCCCGATGTGATCATTCATTCACTTCCTCCTCGTTGGAATTGGTGATCGAGCAGCAACCTCCGAGCGTGAAGATTCAAAGGGCTGTTTATCGTTGTATGCTTGGCTTCAAGGGCACACCCTGCAGAATCAGTTGGCCAACAGTGCAAAAGCCGGTAGTTACTGCCCAATAAGATAGTCAGCCCGATCCTCGGCCAGGGCCCGGGGGAGAGGAGGAGAGGGGAATGATATGCACTTAGGTGCAGTATTATAATACTTATATGAGCTAGGGTTCTCCCAAGCCAAAAAAAAAAACGGTCTGGTAATTGGCACTACCAACGCCCAACCTATTAATTAATATATTGCGGCCCCCAAGAAGCATAATCTATTAGAGAGCGGTGCCGTAACCTTGTTAGATAGAAAGAAGTGTGCACAGCCACATCTATAATATATTGGGCGGAAGCTTGAAGAACTGTTTTGATTTTTATATCAAATATACTACAAGCGTAGCTAGAGAGGTTTCGACCAGCGTCCTAGATGTAGAATACCACGGTGATGGAGTATCTATACTTTCCCCAGTATGGGGATATCATCCTCTGCACATGTTTGAAACCCAGGTGGCCAGTAGTAGGTGATAAATAATCCTGTCAAGATGCAAGCCCAAGTAGACGGGCAAGGGTGAAATTATTAACTCTTTTTCCAATGTGCACTAGAACAGATTTCTATCGGGCACATATATTTGCAGTCCCATATATACAGGCTTCCATATTTCCAAAATTTCTGCGCCAAAGAGCCCGAAGTCTTGCTCGCGAACTTGAGCGTCAGGCTGAATTGCAGTTGGTCCCCGAGTCCCAAAAGAAATATTAACATGTTTCAAAATCGCCCTATTTAGGATGGATGGGGCGGAGGTACGTTTATACCTCATGAAAATCAGAGGGAGAGTGGACCGGCCATGTCCTTCTTCGGTCTCGTCCCACCGTGTCTTGTGTTTTTTGGTTGGTATATGTGCTAAAGACGTTGAGCTGATGCCCATTGGATTTCGCTCAGATATATTCCAAAGTTCAACGGGGAACCATGGATATTTTGGATAAAAGGAGAGCTAAAAATGAATGATTGGGCCGGAATTCGCTCCTAAAAGTCAGCAGCCAAAGAACCAAATAACCAGAAGAGACTAGTCTCCCTGATAGAAACCATAAACTAGACTTGCCAGCCCAAATACCACAATAAAAGCTCTCCGCTCCCTCGTCGTATTCTAAACTAGCAACATGGAGGCTAACAATCCCAAGTGTGCCAAAGACAACAGATTTTATGTCCGCCAGTCTTATCTGACCCGGCAATAAAATGGAGCGCAGGCGAGACTAGGGGCGGACGAATAAAAGCCATAGTCAGCAGCCAAGAGTAAAGAAGCTGGAGGAACCAGTTAAAAGCTAAAGTCAAACTCGCAAGCCAAAACCCACTGACCCAGGCCCCCTCCCCCAGCCATAGTTCAGTTAAACATGAGGGTTTGTAGCGATCCCCAAAACGATCTAAATGTAGTGATGTCCAAAGAACCAATTCCTATAGAACCAATGCCTGCCTACTACTTTTTAGTTGATTCATCGGCTGCAGTTCAGAGACTGATAGAGGGAAGGGGACACTCCCATAGAGGGGCACACACTAAGCGGAGAAGATGCTGTATTATGAGGCCGTCCTTGGTACTTGACGAGGGAGGAAGATTAAACTTTGATTCTTCGTGTGTGGAGATCTGGAAGGGGGATATCTGCACGTAGTGGAGGAGATATGTGTGGGAAGGGGAGACATGTAGTGTGGAGGGCCACCAAGGTGGGCGGGTAACACCTCAAGTCAGGCTTGACGCGGAGAGCTTTCTTTCAATCTTGGTAGGTGGTTGTTGCACACTACGGCTGCATACATAGTAAAGCCAGGAGGCGGGCAAAGGCATGGGCGGGCGACTGGTGGCTCTGTAGATGCACCGATTCTTAAAACATTCTGATATATCGCTAAGAGATGCAGTAGGTTGGACCTACATATGCACATGCACATGCACTATCTATCGATAGTTTGATAAACAGCGATGAAGGAAACACCCCGCTTGTCGTCGATATCACCGAGTCAAAACTGTGAAATTTGCTACCTACATTGTGACCATAGTTTTTCTGTACCTGCGGCGGCGCCTCAGTTATTGAAAAGAATCTGCATTCCAGGAAGCTACGGTTCAGGCGAGTGATATATCATGATTGCCAGTGACCACAAGACGTTGACTAGTATCAAACAGCAAGGATTCATTCCATCGGCCTCAACGAAGACTTCATATAACAGATCTTACCCTTCATATCTGGGTCTCCCTGGTACTTCTCCAAACCGTCCGTCACAGGAGGTTGAGTATTAGCTAGCCCAAAAGTTGGATCCACCATGACTACCAGCCTTTGCCACCCTACGAAAAGTAAGGAGGGCAATAAAGGCAGGCAGAAGGTCCACAAACAGCCCCCAATGGCTGGCAGAAACGCCCCTCCGTGTTCAGCTGGCAGCGAGTGATGCCCCGTGTCTCACCGCCAAGGCCAACGACGTAACTGGCGATCCTGAAACCGTCGTCTGTATCCTGAACATAACCTATCACCTTCCCTGCCACACACCCCCTGCACGTACCTACCTCTCTCCCCCCGCCATCTCCCCTCCATCTCCTATTCTCATTTACTCAACATCAACCACCACCACCATATATTCACATTCTGCCATCACACTCAGACATATATACACCCTACAGAAGATATGGATGCTTTCGACGACGTGCAATGGAGGAGCGGCACCGATGATGACACAGACAACTCACGACCCGCTACATCTCACTCCGAAGACTACGCCCAGCACGCACTACACGATGACGATGACATGGTATCACAGGCCGGGCCCAGCGCCGATGCCGTAGATCTAGCTGGCATAGGCGACGAAAAACTCATCACAACCGTTGGGGACCCACAGACAGTGCACGACGGGACCAAGGATGCATTTGTTTCCTATCTTGTCACGACCGACGTGAGAAACACACCAAGCTCCAAGCTGTCCCATCCCCATACAGGAGAGCTGTAGCTAACACCCCCAACCTTGACCCCTCCCACCAGACCGACTTTAAAACCTTCCAACGCCACCACATTGCCGTCCGCCGGCGTTTCACAGACTTTGTCTTCCTGTACAAGGCGCTCTCGCGCGAGTTTCCGCAATGCGCCGTCCCGCCGCTGCCAGACAAACACAAAATGGGTGCGCTCATCTCCAAGACCCTCCAAGCCACCGCTCCTCGCGCCGCGCCCACTGACTATCTCCCAGAGTACGTCCGAGGGGACCGATTTGGCCCCGACTTTACCTCGCGCAGAGCACACTCGCTGCACCGCTTTCTGAAGCGCCTCACGCAGCACCCGGAGCTCCGCAGAACTCCGCTGCTGTTTATCTTTCTAGAGACACCGGACTGGAATGCTCACATGCGGAAGAGGCCTGCGAGGGGTGCTCCGGCCAATGCTAACGACCAGGGAGGTGTGTTTGAGGGGTTGACAGACACATTCTTGAATGCTTTCAGCAAGGTGCATAAGCCCGACCGGCGCTTCATTGAGGTAAGAGAGCGCGCAGATAAGCTAGACGAGGACCTCGGCCATGTCGAAAAAATCATTACCCGTGTGGTCCGCCGCGAGGCCGATTTAGAATCGGACTATGCAGACCTATCGAAGGAGTTCTTGAAGCTGGTAGGCCTCGAGCCGGAGCTGGCGGGACCCATCGCGGTATTTGCAGGTGCAGTGCAAGCGACAAGTACGGGATTAAAGACATTGAAAGAACACACGGACCAGGACTACCTCGGCTCACTCAGGGACATGGAGAGCTACATCGTTGCTCTCAAGTCTCTTCTCAAGACCCGGGAGCAGAAGCAACTCGACTACGAAGCACTGACAGACTACCTCACCCGCGCCGCCGGGGAGCGAGACCAGATAGCCTCCGCGCCCACCGGAACCACGGGACTAAGCGGGCCCACGGGCTTCCTGCGGTCCAAGATCGAAGACGTGCGCGGCGTGGACCACGAGCAGAGCCGACGCGACCGGATACGGAAGCTCGAGCTGAAGATCGAGGAGCTGACGCGGGAGAGCGAGAATGCGCGGAACGTGACGGAGATGTTTGACGAGGAGGTGGTCAAGGAGGTGGCCAACTTTGAGCGGATCAAGAGCAACGAGATGAAGGATACGCTGGGCGGGCTGGCGGCGGCGAATGTGGACTTTTACAAGGGCATGATTGAGACGTGGGAGCGGATGCTGATGGAGGTGGAGAACGATGTGGTGGAGCATGAGCAGCAGCAGCAGCATCAGCAGCAGCACCACCGTGAGGTCTCGCCATAGGAGGAGGGGCTGGTTCGTGTGGGTGTGGATGATGCGGATGCGGGCGTTTGGGATTGGGATTGGATGGAATGTTAATGGGGGCCTACGAGGGCCAATATTGTAGTTTTATCTTTACAGGACCTCGGGGGGGGGGGGGGGGGCTGAGCTGTAGCGCCTCTTTTTCTTTCTTTCCACTTGTTTGTTTACGATTGTTCTTTCTCTCATTTGCAAAAAGGGTTGTTTCTTCTTCAACAGGATAATGATGGGTCTACTACATGTTGCTTTTTATCTCCCTCTTTCCTCTCCACAGTAGTCATCTAGAACCTCTCGAAAATAAAAAACCTCACAGATTCTATTTATATTTACCTATGTACCTCCCACCACCTCCCCTCTACGCCCCAAACCCCCCCACCCGATCCTCCACCCGAACCTCTATCCTCCCCTCCTCAATATCCCTGCCACCAACCCTTATCCCCGCACGCATCACATCGCCGGCCACCACTTTACCAACACCCTTCGGCGTCCCCGTGAGCACAAGGTCGTCCTCATACAGCGTCGTCACGCCCGTGACGTGCTGCAGCAGCTTTGGCACGCCGAACAGCATCAGCGCCGTGCTGTCCTGCTGCCGCACCTCCCCGTTCACGCTCAAGTACAGCTCTGCGTCCTGCGCGTTGGGGATGAGTGACTTTGGGATGAACCCCGAGACGGGGAGGAAGGTCTTGAAGCCTTTGCAGAGCGTCCAGGGGAGGCGCTTGGATTTGGCGGTTTCTTGGTCTGGGATATTCACGCCCTGGTGTCAGCGCACCGCCCCACAGAACACACAGAACACACAGAACACACAGAACACACAGAACACACACAGAGGGGGGAAGAAGGGGCCATACAGTTCCGCGCCGTCATATCAATCCCCACACACCACCCCTTCACGGCGTCCAACGCATTCTCAGCAGTCAGGTCGTCAGCCTCGCGGCCAATGACGGCGGCTAGCTCAACCTCGTAGTGCAGGTCCACGCCGCGCGGGCACAGCACGGGCCCGGCGTTGGGGTGTAGAAGGGTGCCGGGGGGCTTGAGGAAGAAGAATGGGACGCTGGGGTGGTGTTGTTGAGCTCTTTGATGTGGTCGGCGTAGTTGCGGCCGATGCAGGCTATTGTGTGCGGGGTGCGGAGAAGGGTGCGCTGTGGGGGGGGGGGGGGTTAGCGGGGTGTGTGGAGAGGGGAGGGGGAGGGGGGGAGGGGGGGAGGGGGGGAGGTACGGTGAGTGACATGGTGGGGTGGTTGGTGGTGTAATTGGGATTGGAATTGGTGGTGTCGTTACTAGTGGGTGTTGATACTGAGACTGAGACTGAGACTGAGACTGAGACTGAGACTGAGACTGAGACTGATATTGTGGGGTAGAGAGCGGGCGGCGCTTCTAAATTTGTAGCTGGCTGGCTGCTGCGTCGTCGTCGGGGGGGGGGGGGGGGGGGAGGTGCCGAGGTTGTTTCTGCTGAGCGCGGGGTGCTGCCCGGGTGAATTTATAGCCTGGGACCGGGGAATTGGTAACGAGTTGCAGCTTTGGGGATGGGGAGAGTATTACGATGGGTAAGAATTGGGTAAGACTAGCTAATGGTAATGGGGTAATGTTTATGGATGCTCTAGCTAGCTGCAGTGAGAGCTGTTTCAGTAGCTGCATCAACGGAAACTGCAGTGCAGTGCAGTGCTGCAGCTGCTGTTTTCTTCACTCCAGGTTCAGATCGCCAGTGGTGCCCGTGTAACCGCCAAGGCCGTCAGGCTCAATCTTCAATCTTCAACTTCCACTCCGATCCATCCACCTCAACTCTCACCACTCCACAACCCCACAACACCACCACTTCTACAACACCCACCCCCCCCCCCCCCCCACAAACACACACACACACAATGCCCTCCACCGAAGCCGACGCCGCAACCTACGCCACCACATCCACCACCGACTTCTACACCCTCCTCTCCATCCCCACCACCGAGACCTCCCCCAGCGCACTCCGCAAAGCCTTCCGCCAACAATCCCTCAAATGGCACCCCGACAAGAACCCGGACCCCGCGGCAGCAGAGACCTTCCACCTCCTCACCGTCGCCTACGACGTTCTCTCCGACCCAGGCACGCGCGCCGCCTATGACGCCGCGCGCAACGCCCGCCTGGCACGGAAGCGCCGCACAGAGGCCTTCGACGTCGACCGCCGCCGCATGAAGGAGGACCTCGGAGAGCCGCGAGCGCGGCGCGAAAAAGGCACGCACCGAGTCGAGGAGGCGGAGGAGGCGTTTGAAAGGGATGCTCGGGAAGCTGCAGAAGGAGGGCGCGGAGCTGCGAAGGCGGCGCGAGGAGGCGCTGAGGGCTGCTGCGAAGGAGGCTGAAGTCGAGGCTGAGGAGGAAGCGGAGGCGGAAGCGCCGGTGGCTCGACGAGGTTCACGGAGCTCGACCGGACGCTGAAGGTACGCTGGAAGCGGCGCGGCGGCGGCGCGGCGGCGGCGGCGGCCGGCGGGGAGGGGGGCGGCGGGAGGGGGGCGGGATGACGGCGTCGCGGATCTCGGCGCTGTTTTCGCGCTTCGGGGAGGTGCAGGATGTTGTTGTGCCGCCGCTGACGGCGCCACGGGAGGCGAGAAGGAGAAGAAGTTCCGCACGGCGCTGGTCGTGTTTGTGTCTATTGTTTCTGCGCACGCCGCTGTCTGCGAGGCCTCTTCCGGGGGTCGCGGGGGGGAGCTGGCGGTGTTTAGGGATGTGACGTGGGCGTCGGGGAAGGAGCCGGATTTGACGCATGAGGTGGGGAAGGGGAGGAGTGAGGTGCCGGAGGCGAAGGCGGGGCCGAGGTTTGCGTCTTTTGGTGGAGGAGGTGGTGGGGGTGCGGAGTGGGGACGGGGCAGGGACGGACTATGAGAGCATCACGTTGATGCGCATGAGGGCGGCGGAGAAGGCGAGGATTGAGGCGGAGATACGGCGGCAGGACGAGGAGGCGGAGGCTGCGGGGGCGGAGGCGGAGGCGTTGTCGTAGCGGGGGGTGTTGCTTTGTGGTGGTGGTAATGGGTTAATGGTTTCATGGTTTCATGGTTTAAATTAGATTCCCCTTTTTCTGTTTCTTTTCCTCTTTTCCTCTTTTCTTTTTCTTTATAGCTGGCTGGCTGGGGTTCGTGCGTGGGTCGTAGTATAGCTATCATGAAATCTATATAGCTGACGAGCTCGTAAAGACCAAGAGACCCGCATTCATGAATCATCTACACAGTCTGGTAGAATTATTGCGGAAGTCAGGACTAAAAGAGTGGGCTTCTTGGTCCGGCCGTGCTTACTGCAAAAAAAAAAAAATGCATTTAAGGGCCAATAGGACTATCGGGTCACGGGGGAACCCACTTCTGCAATAATTCTACCAGACTGTGTACCATACTACATCTACTATACTGTATAAGAATATGGTCTGAAAGAGTTTCACTAAACCGGCCTAATCCACCATCCGGCCCTGACATGGGGGAGACAGACAGATTGGCCAAATAACGAGCAGGATACTCAGGTAGTTTAATCTGCGATTGTAGGCCAGCAGCTCCAATCGATATCACACACACCCCACCTTGGCCCTCCTCCCTCACGCCCCTCCAAAGAAAAGAAAAAAAAGAAAAAAAAGAAAACGGATAAAAATCCACAAAAAGTGATGCTGCAACCATACGCTCCCCCTCACGGATCTGCAGGCTACCATGTCGCGACATTTAAGCTCTGCTAACCGTCGTCGCACCCCCCCAGGTCAGGCAACGCAATCACTCCCACCCCCGG